>NC_049984.1:14944371-14946653 GCF_000003815.2 Branchiostoma floridae
TTGTAGGTCCAGCACAGCCTGCATTAGAACTGTGTCTGTTGCGATCGAAGTATGTTTGTGTTAGCCAGAAAGAAAATACACTAGTATTAAATCCCGCCATAGGAGCCCGCTAGGCGAAAGAAATCTAGGGATAATAAAAGTAGGGGCAAGCGTAAGAAACAGTTTTCAAACAGACATTGAAATCCAGAAAAGAAAATACCGCAACTGTTACTGCTGATCAATTTCTAGGTGTATACCGGGAAACTAGGAGTAAGTCATAGCTGACAACTTCAACTTAGTATCTACAAAAAGTTTAGAAACTTCAGCTCAGTGTCTATAAAACGTTTGCAAACTTCTACTTAGTATCTATAAAAAGTTTACAAACTTCAGCTCAGTGTCTATTACGGACAGACTTCACTCACTGTTCACTCCCTGACAAACTCCTCGTACTTTTTGTACGCTTACAGAATAGCGAAAGTGAAGTCTTTCTTGTTCATTTGCCTATACTGCATGAGATGGTCTTCAACGAATACCATAGCAGGTGCGATGCAGCTGGGGTGAGGTAACTGGTAACAGTACAGTTCTCCTATCTGGGCGATGAAACCGTCAACGACTGAATCAGTTTCGGCCACTGGTTACCGTTGACCACAACGTAAGCCTCGATCTGCGACGTGTTCTTTACAGCCAGGAATGCTGTCCCTTTCTTGCTTTTCTTTGCCTCCTCTGAGACGCTGTCATTTTCCTAGTATTAGTAAGGAAACAAAATCAATGTTATTGATTAATGAGCAGAAACATGTTCCTGTCCAATAACCTGGTCCTTATTTCAAAGCATAGTCAATTTTGCTCAACATCCCTTTTATGCATAAGCTGATCCTTAATGCTATAGCTCTGCAATTTTACTTTCTTAAAATGTATAGTTTTAAGTTCGTTTCTTACAATCAGTACAGCTAGCATTCTCATGCTCTAATCAGCAAATTTCATTGTGTGTCTTTCCCAGTTCTATCAGACACGTACTGCAGAACAAGATATAAAAAAATATGTGCTATTGGTACTTGAATCTCACCTTCAGCAACACAGACAGCATCTATCCCAAAGGCACCGGAGGTGTGCCTGTCCCCTTGAAAAGCTTAGGCAGCAGCTGCATCGTCTTCATCTTCATCTTCTTGTCTAATAAAATGAAACCGAAATGTCAGACGTTCAACTTCATATTATCTAACGTCAGTTATGATGATAAATACAGCAAAAGCCCATTGATGGACAGCCACACATACTTAAGTATGGCAAATCTACTGGAGCCCATTAATTGCACAAGGGATATAACTGCACACTTCTGTTAATTGCATGGAATCCCAAAGTCCCTCAGTGATGCGGTCCAACTGAATAACTTAGCTTTGTTGCACCAATTAGGTAATTGCACAAAATGTGCTGGCAAATCTGGAGTGCAATTAAACGGCTTCTACTGTACAGTGTAATGGGCAGACTGGTTGTTAAGGAAAATTAGTTACATTCTGACCATCCGACCATCCTTCCACCAGGATCCTTTTGTGGACGCCTTCCTGCACAGCGTAGAGTACAATCAGATCTGCTTCTCGCATCAACTCAGTCCCTTAACCCTTAGAGGACGGGTTAAAATTAGGGGTAGTTCTAGGAACAGGCTTAAAATCCTGGAAAACATGCCGCGTCGACAGCATTATCATTTTTTGGTCATAACATGATTAATAGTCATGCTAGATATACAAAACTACATTTTTGGAAAGCTGAGGGTTAGCTCTATATGATGAAAACAAGCAACTGTATCAGGTTTGTAGTTAAATCTGTCCCGGTTGAACCTCTCTACGAACCAGGGCATCGACTGACTGGAATTTGAGGTATCCCAGTAACTTTTGATGTTTGATTACCTCCATGAAATGTAATGGAATGGAGGTTATATTTTACCCCGTGTTTGTCTGTGTGTGTGTGTGTCTGTGTGTAAACAAGATAACTCAAGAACGGCTTGGTGGATTGGTTTCATACTTGGTGTGTTGGTAGGGTGTGATGAAAGCTAGAAATGATAAGATTTTGGGCCCCTAGCGGCTTTCCTTGGTACTGCAGCGCAACTTCCGGGTTTGCTATTTCGGTGTTCTGAACATGCTATGGTCACGATTTTTGAGTATTAGATAGCTCTTGTGCTCAGGAAGAAATGACATAAGTTTGGGCCCCCTAGCATCTAGTTTTGGGATAGCAGGGGCATTTTTGTCAAAAACTTCTGAAGAGGATAACTCAAGAAGGGAAACACGGATTTTCATGATTTTTGGTATGTAGGT
>NC_049984.1:14946753-14948990 GCF_000003815.2 Branchiostoma floridae
AGATGAAATACTAATTATGCAAAATAGGAGCAAATTTGCATAATTAATGACAACATTCAATCATAGCAGTTTTTTCTATGTATCTCTTGTCTTGGACGTGATATGGTCTTGAAATTTGGGTGGTACATAGCTTTTAGTGTCATGACAAAGTGGGGCAAGTTTCAGCCCCCTAACATTTAATTTAGGAACTGCAGGGGCATTTTTGTCAAGACATTCTAAAGAGGATAACTGCAGAAAGGATTGACGGACTGGCATCATATTAAGCATGCGGGTACCTTAGGCAAAGATGTTCATAATGATATACATGTTATGCAAGTGAGGACTTAATTTGCATAATTAATAAGGACATTGTATAATTCCATTGTTTTCAATAACTGGACTTCACTAAATGTAACACATGTTAATTATGATAGGTGGAATGTAAGCAGATACCAAAATATGGTAATGAGGAACTTATTTGCATAATTCATGTAAAAATTGCAAAACCGCTTTATGATTAATAATGGGAATTTTATAATTGTGACATGTTTTATTGTCAATGATGAACAACACCATGCATGAATTATGTTAAGTCTTAGTCAATTGCATGAAATTTACGAAAGCTCTAAATTTTCATGGAGGTATGAGGTCGCCGAACTCTAGTTTTTATTGATACCAGTGTGCAAAATACCTTTTTGAGCCAGGTTGCACATCATGCTTTCATGTTGCTCCACCTACAAGTGACATTTTTCCACATTAGTGCATACTGTATGATTACATAAGTTACAACATCCTTAAGTTTGTAAACACATCACTCAAATAACCTTCAACCAAAAGTCTTTCACAATAAATCATTTATCTTTTCTGAACAAATAGCACTATGACTTTGATCCTACTTTGATTGATAGAATATTGTAATATCGTCATATATTTGTTACATAATATTCCATACATTTCTATGTTCACAATACATACAGGTGCGTAGGATAGAAGAACAAGAGGAAGAACGCTGCAAACCAACTTGCTGTACCAAGGCATTTTTGTTACTCGATATTTATATTTCAGCCATACCATATATGGTATGGTGAAATATATTGTATTCGTAATGTTTCTTTCTTTCTTTCTTTCTTTCTTTCTCCTGTCAAATCTTCAAAGCGATTCATCTCCGTCGTTCCGTGACCGAATGACCTGAAATTTGGCACAAGGGTAGAGTGGGTCAATACCGAGGTGCTGTTTTCTCATTTTTTTCATATCTGCCTCTAAAATGATTTTATTGAAGTTTAAAGGTCATGTTTTGACCAAAACGGTATATTGTGGCCCCCTGTTCCCTTGAATTACAATGGAATGACCTTAAATTTGGTGTAGATAGGCATTAGATAGTTGGTAAAATGATCCAAGTAAAATTTTGGGCATAAACTACTTTAAAATGCTTAATTTCAGCGCTTTTCTGAGGGGAAATTGGTTTTCTTTCGGCTTCCTGCCGTGAACTCCAGTGACCCCAGAGCCCACACGTGCCAGGTGCCAGCGGTCTGGGGGGAGCGAGAGATAATTACTTTATGGACGCCAGCCAATCAGCGACGAGAAAGGCGAATGCTAGTTAATATTCATAAGCGGGGCCTTGCAATCCGATATATACACTTGTATATACGATACACAAACAGATGCATATTACAGCCTTACAGTGGCCATATGGTCCCCTTTGCCGGGTTTGAAATTGTAGTTTGCGAGGATTTGGAGTTCAGACAGGGTCATTTGAGCGGTAGCGGACGGTACGCGTGCATTGAACGTTAGTGTCGATGAATTTACCAACATTCCGCATGGCACTATCAATCATTTTCGGCAGATTTGGACAGGGAAAATTGGACGGCTTGCGTTTAGTTTTGATACGTAAGTTTGACAGTGGCGAGAATGCATGTATTTTTCGGCCCCGAACAAATGTAGGTACTTCTAGTCTTTTTTGACGTAAACTTTGTACATTCAAATTGTAAGTAACTTTAAACTGCCAGAGTTTGAGCCCAATAAAACACTCTCAATACCAGAGTATCACCACTGACCTCCGAAAAGAAACCCCCGAACAAAGTAGAAACACCTCCAGGTCTCGCACGCTACGAGCAGGAAACACTCAGACAAGATTACGTCCGATGGCTGATTGCATACAAAGTAAAACAATTTAACAGTGGTATGCAGGGGCATATACTTAACAAAGAATTCGGAGGGAAAATGAAATATATAGATAAAGCCAAATCAAGTTAACTTGT
>NC_049984.1:15189671-15191639 GCF_000003815.2 Branchiostoma floridae
CTCT
Source organism: Branchiostoma floridae (assembly GCF_000003815.2). Lineage (NCBI taxonomy): Eukaryota > Metazoa > Chordata > Leptocardii > Amphioxiformes > Branchiostomatidae > Branchiostoma > Branchiostoma floridae. The sequence continues at coordinate 15,189,676 of NC_049984.1, forward strand.
CTCTAGGATTTTAAAACGCCAGTGTATATATATATATACATACATTTCTTTGTAGTGAAATGGACCATTGGTATGATTCAGACTGAACAGGCCCAGCAGACGAACTGGACCTGATCCTCTGGACCTGAACCGGACCTGGACCTGAAGAAAATGGTATCGTGGTAGACTGTATCTGCATGTAACCCTCTGCCGATAATACGTCCACTGGTACGTATGTACATGAATATGTACTTTGGCTTTCCACAATCCGTCACTCTTGGACAGTAGAAATATGCCATCTAGCGGATGCCTTGTCAACTGGAGTAAGTTGTTTAAAAGCTGCACTAACCCGCTAATGTTTTATTCCCTCTACACGTTTTCTAACGTCGGTCCATGTTGTTCCTAACAGGTTTCAGAAAAAAATTGCTTTCAAATATGCCCCAAAACCGCAACACACTGAAAGACACATCGTACCAATCGTCTTGTTTCAGCTTTAGCAAAACATACAGTTAATTACTTGACTTGTAATTACATTTTTCTCAAAATTAGTCTGGGTTTCTGGCCATCTCTTGAAAACCAAGAGTCCGTAGGGCACAAACCTCCGCAAAGAAGTTATTATTATAGCGCCCGAGGTTTGAGAGGTGTGTGATACCCAAGAAGATCAATTTATTGGAAATCGAATGACTTACGTACACATTATTTGTTTACTTTTGTAATAAGGTGCCTGTCCAAAGAGCCATGTACCACTGAAAAATATACAGAGGAGAGCAAGATTAACAAAAAAACAAGTGACCGTAGGTAACATACTCTATGATGTAATTATGGTTCATGTTAGTTGTGTTATTTTCTGTGGTGTGTGACTTGGTGTTTATATCGCATACAGAACAAATCACATTGACTTATACCAAAAGCTTATTTAAAAGCTAACGTACCTAACGTATTACTGCCAAATGTAAACACAATCCTGTACGCATCAACAGCAAAACCAGGATCTCAAAAGAACGACACCAAATGAAACAGCCACACAGCTTCAAAATGCATACCCGAGACCCACACCATCATATAAACAGCCGGAATAGTGACATCTGTGAACAGCTGACAACACGACGTGCACAAAACACGCAAATCACGCAACATCTGCTTGACAGTATCCAATTACCGCAAGGCCTAGATAACGCAGACCCGGACCAATATATCGAAATTTTGTACATTTTGTCGGGGTGATTTTTAAAATTATTACGTTGATTATAAAAACAGCTTGCGCAAAAAAAGTGCATCATCGTCCAACTCAGTGCAGAGGACCGGCCAAACTACATATGAATGCTACAACGGCAACATATAGATACAGCTATATACGCGCGTTACATTGATTGACAAAACTAAAACTCTGTTGCCTCCGGTCACAGAGCAAAAATAACCAAGCCGGGATCTAACCTCTTGATGGAGAGTAAGTCAACCATCCCCCGGAAGCGAAAGCTTATACATGTACGACACACTGTCCATTAGGGAAGAAACGGCTGTTTACTGCGATGTATCACATTACCTGTAACATGAGGTGTCGGGACTGTAATGGTAATGTCTATAGTTAATGTCTTGAGTTAAAGGTGCGCTTGCATAGACAGACACAAAAACAGTACCACCATTGGAGGTCACTGACTGTCTTGAAGAAGGTAATAATATTTGCTATCTCGTCTGTCGCATGTTTTGTCAGTGCTCCAAATGCATAAAAACATATCATCAGTCTGTTTAATAAATGCAGTGATCGTACAGACGTCACTGCATGAGGGGTACAAAGCATCTTCGGTAGAGAAAACTATATCCTTAGTACAGTGAAAAAAGGGATCAGCTAGCAGACAATTGGTCCTTAATGCTTACATCATCGACTTATCAAGTATGCCAAATGCCGGTAAGTGACAATTCATCTGATGCAATGTTTACGTACGGATAAACGGGACGTCTGTAAAATATGGCGGCGAAGTAGAACC
>NC_049984.1:15191979-15194374 GCF_000003815.2 Branchiostoma floridae
TTAAAGATGAGAAAGTCTTATTCCATGTTGCTACTACCAGCCCATCACGTGCACACACCTTGGTTATGTAGTGAAGTAAGGTTGGCAGCAAGGTTGGGAAAACGTCCTGAATGTGTGACAGGGACTTTAATCAGTCTCCCCTGAACCAATGACATTATTTGATCGTACTGGTGCCTATACTAGCGTGTAGTATGGAATAAGGAATGCGTTGATGGTAATTGTGTCCCGTGCAGCACATGTCTTACAGCGTACTCATGTTCACTTTACTTCTTATGTAAAATTCTAACTGTATTTGACTTGATGACCAAAGGTACCTTTTGTTTTTATGTCAAATGTTATCGAAGTGAAAAATAAAAAAAATGAATAAACTAGCACATATAACATACTTGTCACATATATATACATATGTATGTACCTAGCTGATCCTTGTATATTCAGTCTAAAGTAATTAAGTCATGTTAAAAAGTGCTATTTTTTTAACTAGAACTATTTTTGAGATTATTTGTAAAGCATCGAATGACGCAATGTAGACTACAAGTGTTTGGAAGGAAAGTTACTTGTATTATAGCGAGAATGATGATGTTTGTAATAAATCTATCGATGAATCCGTGGACGTATATGATTCATATTCAAAGCGTCATTGTACAAATGTTTCTATCCATGCAGTGTTTTGTGATACCCACAAGTGAACCCACATTATGAATGTGTAAATGCTGATCACTTCACAGCTTACAATAGAGACGTAACGAATATAAAATCAATGTAATGTTCACTGCTTGTATGTGATATATTTCAGCAAATAAACTTGTGAGTGATGTGATTTAACATATGTCGTGGACCTGATTGTGTTGTCGTCTAAGCTTATCTAGTCATAAACCCTACCATATGATTCTGTTGTTGGGACTACACTAGTAGTACATACTATTAGTACTAATAATGCATGCAGTCCTAATGCTAACCCGATCTGTCAACTGTAACCAAACGTATTTCCAATAATCTCTCTCTCTGTCTCTGTCTGTCTCTGTCTGTCTCTCTCTCTGTCTCTCTCTCTCTCTCTCTATATATATATATATACATACATGTATATAGTCTGCAAATACACCCCCCCCCCAATCAGAGACCTAGGACAGGCCCAGCAGACGAAATTCCACTATATACATGTATATAGTCTGCAAATACACCCCCCCCCAATCAGAGACCTAGGACAGGCCCAGCAGACGAAATTCCACTATCTCATAGGGGTGTGGAAAATGGATGGAGAATATCCAGAAAATGGTATCGTGGTAGACTGTATCTGCATGTAACCCTCTGCCGATAATACGTCCACTGGTACGTATGTACATGAATATGTACTTTGGCTTTCCACAATCCGTCACTCTTGGACAGTAGAAATATGCCATCTAGCGGATGCCTTGTCAACTGGAGTAAGTTGTTTAAAAGCTGCACTAACCCGCTAATGTTTTATTCCCTCTACACGTTTTCTAACGTCGGTCCATGTTGTTCCTAACAGGTTTCAGAAAAAAATTGCTTTCAAATATGCCCCAAAACCGCAACACACTGAAAGACACATCGTACCAATCGTCTTGTTTCAGCTTTAGCAAAACATACAGTTAATTACTTGACTTGTAATTACATTTTTCTCAAAATTAGTCTGGGTTTCTGGCCATCTCTTGAAAACCAAGAGTCCGTAGGGCACAAACCTCCGCAAAGAAGTTATTATTATAGCGCCCGAGGTTTGAGAGGTGTGTGATACCCAAGAAGATCAATTTATTGGAAATCGAATGACTTACGTACACATTATTTGTTTACTTTTGTAATAAGGTGCCTGTCCAAAGAGCTATGTACCACTGAAAAATATACAGAGGAGAGCAAGATTAACAAAAAACAAGTGACCGTAGGTAACATACTCTATGATGTAATTATGGTTCATGTTAGTTGTGTTATTTTCTGTGGTGTGTGACTTGGTGTTTATATCGCATACAGAACAAATCCCATTGACTTATACCAAAAGCTTATTTAAAAGCTAACGTACCTAACGTATTACTGCCAAATGTAAACACAATCCTGTACGCATCAACAGCAAAACCAGGATCTCAAAAGAACGACACCAAATGAAAACAGCCACACAGCTTCAAAATGCATACCCGAGACCCACACCATCATATAAACAGCCGGAATAGTGACATCTGTGAACAGCTGACAACACGACGTGCACAAAACACGCAAATCACGCAACATCTGCTTGACAGTATCCAATTACCGCAAGGCCTAGATAACGCAGACCCGGACCAATATATCGAAATTTTGTACATTTTGTCGGGGTGATTTTTAAATTATTACGTTGATTATAAAAACAGCTAGCGCAAAAAAAGTGCATCATCGTCCAACTCAGTGC
>NC_049984.1:15194474-15196151 GCF_000003815.2 Branchiostoma floridae
TGCGACAACGGCAACATATAGATACAGCTATATACGCGCGTTACATTGATTGACAAAACTAAAACTCTGTTGCCTCCGGTCACAGAGCAAAAATAACCAAGCCGGGATCTAACCTCTTGATGGAGAGTAAGTCAACCATCCCCCGGAAGCGAAAGCTTATACATGTACGACACACTGTCCATTAGGGAAGAAACGGCTGTTTACTGCGATGTATCACATTACCTGTAACATGAGGTGTCGGGACTGTAATGGTAATGTCTATAGTTAATGTCTTGAGTTAAAGGTGCGCTTGCATAGACAGACACAAAAACAGTACCACCATCGGAGGTCACTGACTGTCTTGAAGAAGGTAATAATAATTGCTATCTCGTCTGTCGCATGTTTTCCCAGTGCTCCAAATGCATAAGAACATATCATCAGTCTGTTTAATAAATGCAGTGATCGTACAGACGTCACTGCATGAGGGGTACAAAGCATCTTCGGTAGAGAAAACTATATCCTTAGTACAGTGAAAAAGGGATCAGCTAGCAGACAATTGGTCCTTAATGCTTACATCATCGACTTATCAAGTATGCCAAATGCCGGTAAGTGACAATTCATCTGATGCAATGTTTACGTACGGATAAACGGGACGTCTGTAAAATGTGGCGGCGAAGTAGAACAACAGCCATGTTGTTCATTTTTCTCTTGGCAGCAGCCTGCGAAGCTACGTATGCAAATGCATCGCCTTTCCCTGAGTGTAACACAGCTGGATGGGAATATTGTATGCCTTTCAAAGACAGACCGGGAGTTACTGCGTCCGGCACATGTGTCCTATGTGGGGCCCTCAATGAAGATGTGACCTCAAGAAGCCCCTTCTCTTTTCTTGCTGGGGCTAATAGTGCGGCAATTAAGGGGTATCCATTCCATGTCTTGTCGGCAAAGAAGCTCGCACCGCTTGAACATTCTGTGGTTGGTACTTTGGCTCTGATAGATGCAAATATCACTGATGTCATGAACGGGACCTTCGCTTCGTTTTCCTTCCTAGGTTACCTGTCCCTAGACTCTAACATGTTGACAGATGTCAAAAAGAACTGGTTCACTGGCTTGAAGAATCTCTTTGTGCTGATTTTGTCCAACAACGAGATCACAAACATAGAACCAGGGGTCTTCGTACACGTACCTCGCCTAAGTGTATTGAATCTAGAGAACAACATGTTACGGGTTGTGGACCCTGACTGGCTATTTGGACTGAAAGGTCACAGAATAACACTGTACTTAAAGTCGAACGAAATCAAAAGCATTTCCCCGGCGTCATTCCAACACCTACAGCTGGGCTGGTTAGATCTGAGAAGCAATGATCTGTCATGTTTGGATGAAGATGTGCTTCGGGAACAGTATTATTCTCTCTCAAGGCTGCATGTCAGCAGTGGTATGTTGTCATCTGCCCGTGGTGTTGTGCATGCAAGGCCACACGGCGGAATGATGTGGCGCCTAGATCGGATAGCCAGTGTACTCAGAGGGTTAGTAACAATGATCGTTCAGGTACCAAAATTCTTATTCTGTGTCAGGTACAATGCTCATGAAGTCTCCTTTGGATGGAAGTTCGATTCATCGAATGATGTGGTTAGTAACGTCGACTTAGGAACGGTCGCCCTGGTAATGTCATAGTGGTGATTTGGGGAGTTCACTCAGTAC
>NC_049984.1:15196462-15198290 GCF_000003815.2 Branchiostoma floridae
AGCACACGAATTTGTTCTTCACTGTTTCCCCTGTTATACATCAGACCCACACAAAAGAAACCACTACAGAAAGCACAACTGAACAATCCAGCAACATGACACCATACCCTGGAACTACAGAGAAAGACTACACATCTTCAGAAGCTACTAAGTACTCTACACTTCAGGTGAGTACCTCACCAGTGCCAGATCGTGTGGTGCCTACAACAACACCACGCCATGTTCTCATCTTAGTTGTTGTCTCGGCAGTGGTCGGTCTGGTGGTGTTGTCAATATTGATATGGAAGTTGTGCTCCAAGGATGAGCGGGCCAGCGTCGATGCGCACGTTTGGACTATCCCTCCTGGCATTGCCTTCCCCGGTTTGCTGAGGTCGGCTTCCCTCCCTGCATGTTCAAACAATATGTCGTCGAATGAATTAGCTTCCTGGAGGTCATTACCCACTGTTCTGCATTCCATTGAACCAACTTACAGTGAGATCCCAGATAACATAGCTTCTGCTCAGAGACCCCTGCCTGGCCTCCCAAATGTATATTGGGAGATCCCAGACGATGCCATCTCAGCTTCCCTCCCAGTGCGCACTCCTTGGGATGCGGAATCGTGCAGGTCATTGCCAGCAGTTCTCCCGTCTAGCGAGCCCAACTACAGCCAGATCCCAGATCACTTGGCCGCAGCCCAGCGCCCTCTGCCTGCTTTCCCAAATCACGAACCCGGTGCACAGTGGCCTCCGCCTGCCCAACGACACACCTACAGTGAGATCCCAGATGATGAAGAGAGCGGACCCATGCCTTTCTATGATGCTGCCGCCGAGTTTTCCATTCGTGTCGTCGGACAAAATCGACGTTTCCGTCAGACTAACGACATTACCTCCAGCAGACACCGGTCTGGAAGACCCATTGCTAGTTATGGATCGGCAGTACAGACGAAATCCGAGCATAGTCCCTTCTACAGAATGGCTCACGAGGTCCAAGGCATAAGAGCCCGTAGACAGATGAGGACAGCTTTGGTATCCCCGCCTGCTGCCCAAAGTGTGAAGACCTACGTCAACACCACAGATGCAATCCTGTCCAGGGGTCAAGATGTCACGAGAGCTCATATCGCCTTCCTTACAATGTCAAATACTGCTCTCGTCACACCACCTAACACCTACTGGCCTTGGGAGGACCCAGGGGAGGGAACAAGTTGCACACCACAGCGTGCGTCCATCTCCACACTACCGAACACCTACTGGCCTTGGGGGATCCGGCCATGGATGGGAACCAATAACACACCACGGCGTGCGTCTCTCCCTCTCGTCACACTACCAAACACCTACTGGCCATGGGAGATTCCAGGGCAGGGAACCCGTAATACACCACGGCGTGCGTCCCTGCCTCTTGTCACACCACCAAACACCTACTGGCCTTGGGAGATTCCGGAGGAGGGAACCCGTAACACACCACGGCGTGCGTCCCTTCCCCTTGTCACACTTCCAAACACCTACTGGCCTTGGGAGATTCGGGAGGACGGGGGAACCCGTAACACACCACGGCGTGCGTCCCTTCCCCTTCTCAAACTTCCAAACACCTACTGGCCATGGGAGATTCGGGAGGAGGGAACCCGTAATACACCACGGCGTGCGTCCCTTCCCCGTGTCACACTACCAAACACCTACTGGCCATGGGAGATCCCGGGGGAGTAAAATCATTATACATCACCTTGGGTGATCCCTGGGAAGGAGTACATAACATACAACGGCGTGCGCCCCCCCTCTCACTACTTAACACGAACTGACATTGGGGGAATCCTGGTGAAGGAACCCGGAATTCACCTTAAAAAAACAACCCTGTA
>NC_049984.1:15198390-15200200 GCF_000003815.2 Branchiostoma floridae
ACTGCCAAAGCATTTTGTGCATATTTGCAATTTTAGCACAAATCCAGCACGACTGGCAAACCATTATCACAACTTTATGAGAACCTTGCTTGTTACCTTCATTGGCTAGATTGCAAGATATTGAAAGTTAGTTGCAGTCTAAATGCCTTTTATTCTATGTGAGCAACATCATTTGCAAACCTGACGCCCTTTTCATAATAGATGTACCCAAGAAAGGAAGGATTCCCATGGTATTTGGTCTGCGGGTAGCTTAGACAGACATGGAAAAAGAAAAGAAAATGCGGATTATAGATTTGGGACTTAATCTGCATAGAAATCGGAAAATTTGATAATACCAATGTATTTCAAAATAGGACTTCTATATGTGTTACATATGCATGACAGGTGGAACATTTACATATGCCAATACTGCAAATAAGAGCCTAATTCGCATGATTGATACGAAAGTGCCGGAATACCTCAGTGGTAAATGATAGGAATTTTATACTTGTGACATGTGCAAGTAAGTTTACGTTCCGCATCATTATGCATAAATTATGTAAATGTAAGATATTTGCATAACTTATGATATGAGCTACATGTATAAGCATGGCATTCTGTCAAAGGAAAGGACTTTCATACATGCAATATGTATGGTTGTGGTAGAGAAGACCATCACTCAAAACAGTTTATTTTACTTTTCAAATACTTTGCTTTCAAGTGATCAAAATGTATGCTATTCTTACAAGAAGGAAATCTCAGCAAATGCAGTGGTCTTGTCATAGCCTCATTTCTCTCCACTGTACCGAGATATTTGGTATACACTAAAACACTCCGTTCGCGACTTACCACTCGGTTGAGCTAAGGCGGCCCAGGCACGCTCGATTTGTGTTCGAGTTCCGGCGCGTGTCGTCTTGTCCAGCCGAATTCGAACCATGTTCGATGATGTTCTATTACGTAATTCGAATAGAACGCGAGTTCGAACCTGTGGTTATTTGTGACTTTTTAATGTAAACACGCACCGTAAAGAGCTTTTATCCTTGGTGGGTGTTTGTGCGGATCAGTTTGTGACATATACGGCTTCATGCCCGGCTCAAAATAAGAGTATTGATCTTTGTAGTACTCATGTTTTACTTATTATCCCATTCTTATCAAAACTGTCCAAGGGTATTTTGTGTAATTATTCAATGTTTTTAACTTTGGTGCATTTTCAACCAAAAATTTAAAAAAGATAGTCGTTTCTGATGTTTTTGGCCCAAAAAAAGCAATGTAATCCTAATTTCAAACAAAATACCGTACCTCTGGATAAAATGATAAGTATGAGGTAGGCGTATAAGTATAAGTATGCCGTACCCGGCCCTCTGACAATATAGACGAAATTGGCCAGATATAAGCATCACTTTTTTTAACCAAAATGTATATTTCTAACCGCAAATCCGGTATGTAAAAAAAACAAAATCACAAGTATTCAATGTGTTTCAAGTAGTACTAAAACTGTGCGAAGTTTCATCGTAGTGCGACCGAGCAATCAAAAGTTACATTCATATGTATAGAATACTACTTTACTACAAGCCTGGGCCGCCTTAAGCCAACCGAGATATAGTACAGGAGTCTGCTACCTTATTGTGTCAAAATAGGTAGACAGAATCAATCTGTCGTCTTAGTCCGTACCCGGCCCTCTGAAAATATAGAAGAAATTGGCCAGATAGTGTGCATGACTTGACACAGCAACGTGCAACTCATTGACCTACTTTTACACCCTGGTAGTTTATTCTCCCTGCTTGGTTAATTTATTCACCAGCCAAATGACTCTGGTGGAGATTACTGTTTT
>NC_049984.1:15200384-15223928 GCF_000003815.2 Branchiostoma floridae
AGATTCACATGTTTGTACGAAGAAATTACACACTTGAACAAATCTATGAAACTTGGGCATTCTAGAGAAATGCAGTACAATTGCAGGTCATTAATTTGTGTATTGTATGTATTGTGTATGTATTGTATTGTATTGTATTTGATGTATTTGGGTACTTTCTTTGATGTCTATACTTTCACCAAAACAAGTAGGGATGCTTCTGAGAATTCAAACCATGATCCCAGAAAAGAAAAAAAGAAACAAATAAAACAAAAAAGTACAAGGTGTAATGTACCCATAAAGCAACTATTGCAATATATCATAGGTCCATACAGGACTCCTTAAAGTGTTATCCAGTGCTTAAGTAAAAAAAAACGGAAGAAAAGGAGCTATTGCATTGAATGCTTTCGTCAAATTACGTTTCTTTGAGATAGAAGATTGTGTTTATTCTTTGTTGGGTAGGGGATATATTTACCTGAAAGTATTGATTAGCCAAATGAAAATTTCAACTTTTTATGGTAAATGAAAACTTCAACATTTTATGGTAATCAGTATCAGTGGGACTTAAAAGTGGTAGGTGATCTGAAAAGAAGAGATTACGACTTAATTGCTCTGATACTGATTTTGACCCACTTGTATATATTTCATGGATATTATATTTAGGTGGTCTTCAATTGTTGCATTGAACAAGAGTGTAAGGTACGTAGAACTAGAAAGCTGAGAGTCATTTTATGTTCGAAGCACTTGTAGAAAGACAATGTTATAACTAACTGCGTGCGTTGATATTATACTTGTTAATGTTTGAGCCCGTAAGTATTCAGGTGGTCTTTATAATTATAACCTTGAACATGATTATACGGTATGTGAAATAATAAGCGTAGCATGCTGAGTGTCATTTTATGCACTTATAATCATAGCATGAAGTTGCAAATAAACTTCGCTATAATCAAAGCGTACCTTAAAACACGATTATGTATGATACACATAAGCACAGAAACTATACATATATTGTTACATCCTAAAACATTTGATTACTGTGATTAAGAATACGATTTATAAGGCCGTTCATAGTTGGACGTTTAAAATGTGCAGAAATCAAGATAATGTTCTTTAGTAGGTGCATAACGTTATATGTATGTGGAAGTAAAAGTAGCACTAATGTTCAATATAGTCAAACATTTTGTCACAATTATTTCTCTTATGCTTCAGTGGGCATTATAGTGTTTTGTCACATGTTTGGTGGTACCGGTATGGCATTACATAGTATACGCCATCAGCATAGGGCTAATTGAATTTCTTAGGCTTTGTGCGTTGCAATCATAACGCTACAATATTCATGTGTGAAAGTAGTGGCACGGCATATGACAGTGGCAACCAGTCAAATGAGCAAAAAAAGCTAAAATGATGTGATTACCATCTAAATAATGAGTTTGCACCGTCTTTTGGGAAGCAATGAACTGTGACCGCCAGGCCTCAAAATATTGGAGTAAAAAGATAAAGAACATCAGGTGGTAGAAAACCTACAAAAACACAAAGCAAAACACGTTTGGTGTAATATCATATCCCTGGCTTTCGTTAAACCCAGAGTCAACACTGGAACGGAATGTACTTGTATTCAAGTTTCTTGTGAATCATAAGAAGTCTTTTGTATTGGGTACTAATGTGTCTGGCACACCACAGCGCCACCCCCATCCTACAACCCCCGCCCTCACATAATGATAATATAATGTGCAGTGATGTAGTTTCTGGATCGCTGATCCAGTCTGGAACTAGGAGTCACGGTTTGTGGCTATCCGGCTGTCGGCTTCAAGGTGGAAGACATTAAAGACACCACAGTGTCTCTAGGAGTGTTCTGTATGCCTTGTTCTGCAATGATGAAAAACTACCAGTTCCGAACTAACAACCCATCTTTATGATATATCAGAACCCTTTCTCTAAGAACAGAAATGTTGGGGTGTACGATATGCAACTTCATACGATATCATATGCATAAGCAATTTTCTCTCTGCGTACCTGTGACTAGGTGTGGAACATCTGTTAGAAGTAGGAGCTATGCTCTTGAATCATCGTTAAGCATGGTTAAGTCCATCGCTTCACTTTAAGTCTTGTCAATGCAAATGATACAGTTCAGTACGAAACCACAAGTGTTAGTGACCTGTGTCATGAGTCATCATGTTGTAAACATGTACAAAAATGCATGCAGTACAGATGGCAAGACTGGTGAATTCATCACGCTCACATTTGGTTGCAAGTGACACTACAACGGAAGCATTCATTTGTGACAGGTCACCAAGTGTTATGTACAATAACGTTCTGAATGGTGACTTTGAGCACGTCCTCAGCGTTTACGACACCACGATATCATTTGGATTTGGCTCAGTGGGACTCATGAAGGTTGATTTCGTCTGCCTATCTACTGACTTCACGTATTCAAATTTGAGAGACGCAGGCAATGGACAATACCACAGTTCAGCTACAAGACCTGCTGTTTACTTTTGTGTACAACCTCAGTAGGGATTTATGTTCGTCATACCATTGTACCAAGGCTCTGACATGTCACAGCTCATTGTATTTTTAGACACAATTTGTAAGTAGCCACCCTCCCTCATTTAGGTTGACTTGAATTCTATAGAAAAAGACCTCTGTCCCACATATCCAAACATGGCACAACCTTCTCCACACCGTAGTTCCACGGTTGGGGATTAGTCGTAAGCAAGGTCATTTGTGGTTGGGAGTTGGTCGGCAAGGTTGCCTGACTAGTCTTTAAAAGTAGTCTGCACAAGTCGAAAATGAACTTTGAAAAATTAAAGATGAGAAAGTCTTATTCCACGTTGCTACTACCAGCCCAGCACGTGCACGGACCATGGTTATGTAGTGAAGTAAGGTTGGCACCAAGGTTTTGAAAACGTCCTAAATGTGTGACAGGGACTTTAATCAGTCTCCTCTGAACCAAGGACATTATTTGATCGTACTGGTGCCTATACTAGTGTAGTATGGAATAAGGAATGCGTTGATGGTAATTGTGTCCCGTGCAGCACATGTCTTACAGCGTACTCATGTTCACTTTACTTCTTATGTAAAATTCTATCTGTATTTGACTTGATGACCAAAGGTACCTTTTGTTTTTATGTCAAATGTCATCGAAGTGAAAAATAAAAAAATGAATGAACTAGCACATATAACATACTTGTCACATATATATATACATATGTATGTACATAGCTGATCCTTGTATATTCAGTCTAAAGTAATTAAGTCATGTTAAAAAGTGCTATTTTTTTTAACTAGAACTATTTTTGAGATTATTTGTAAAGCATCGAATGACGCAATGTAGACTACAAGTGTTTGGAAGGAAAGTTACTTGTATTATAGCGAGAATGATGATGTTTGTAATGAATCTATCGATGAATCCGTGGACGTATATGATTCATATTCAAAGCGTCATTGTACAAATGTTTCTATCCATGCAGTGTTTTGTGATACCCACAAGTGAACCCACATTATGAATGTGTAAATGCTGATCACTTTACAGCTTACAATAGAGACGTAACGAATATAAAATCAATGTAATGTTCACTGCTTGTATGTGATATATTTCAGCAAATAAACTTGTGAGTGATGTGATTTAACATATGTCGTGGACCTGATTGTGTTGTCGTCTAAGCTTATCTAGTCATAAACCCTACCATATGATTCTGTTGGTGGGACTACACTAGTAGTACATACTATTAGTACTAATAATGCATGCAGTCCTAATGCTAACCCGATCTGTCAACTGTAACCAAACGTATTTCCAACAATCTCTCTCTCTGTCTCTGTCTCTCTCTGTATCTCTCTCTCTCTGTCTCTCTGTCTCTGCCCCCTCTCTCTCTCTCTCTGTATATATATATATATATATATATATATATATATATATATATATATGTATGTATATATATATATATATATATATATGTATATATATACATACATATATAAAGTCCCCCCCCCCCCCAATCAGAGACCTAGGACAGGCCCAGCAGACGAAATTCCACTATCTCATAGGGGTGTGGAAAATGGATGGAGAATATCCAGAAAATGGTATCGTGGTAGACTGTATCTGCATGTAACCCTCTGCCGATAATACGTCCACTGGTACGTATGTACATGAATATGTACTTTGGCTTTCCACAATCCGTCACTCTTGGACAGTAGAAACATGCCATCTAGCGGATGCCTTGTGAACTGGAGTAAATTGTTTAATAGCTGCACTAACCCGCTAATGTTTTATTCCCTCTATACGTTTTCTAACGTCGGTCCATGTTGTTCCTAACAGGTTTCAGAAAAAAATTGCTTTCAAATATGCCCAAAAAACGCAACACACTGAAAGACACATCGTACCAATCGTCTTGTTTCAGCTTTAGCAAAACATACAGTTAATTACTTGACTTGTAATTACATTTTTCTCCAAATTAGTCTGGGTTTCTGGCCATCTCTTGAAAACCAAGAGTCCGTAGGGCACAAACCTCCGCAAAGAAGTTATTATTATAGCGCCCGAGGTTTCAGAGGTGTGTGATACCCAAGAAGATCAATTTATTGGAAATCGAATGACTTACGTACACATTATTTGTTTAATTTTGTAATAAGGTGCCTGTCCAAAGAGCTATGTACCACTGAAAAATATACAGAGGAGAGCAAGATTAACAAAAAAAACAAGTGACCGTAGGTAACATACTCTATGATGTAATTATGGTTCATGTTAGTTGTGTTATTTTCTGTGGTGTGTGACTTGGTGTTTATATCGCATACAGAACAAATCCCATTGACTTATACCAAAAGCTTATTTAAAAGCTAACGTACCTAACGTATTACTGCCAAATGTAAACACAATCCTGTACGCATCAACAGCAAAACCAGGATCTCAAAAGAACGACACCAAATGAAAACAGCCACACAGCTTCAAAATGCATACCCGAGACCCACACCATCATATAAACAGCCGGAATAGTGACATCTATGAACAGCTGACAACACGACGTGCACAAAACACGCAAATCACGCAACATCTGCTTGACAGTATCCAATTACCGCAAGGCCTAGATAACGCAGACCCGGACCAATATATCGAAATTTTGTACATTTTGTCGGGGTGATTTTTGAAATTATTATGTCGATTATAAAAGCAGCTAGCGCAAAAAAAGTGCATCATCGTCCAACTCAGTGCAGAGGACCGGCCAAATTACATATGAATGCGACAACGACAACATATAGATACAGAAATATTCGCGCGTTACATTGATTGACAAAACTAAAATTAAAACAGAGCAAAAATAACCAAGCCGGGATCTAACCTCTGGATGGAGAGTAAGTCAACCATCCCCCGGAAGCGAAAGATTATGTAAGACACACTGTCCATTAGGGAAGGAACGGCTGGTTACTGTGTATCACATTACCTGTAACATGAGGTGTCGGGACTGTAATGGTAATGTCTATAATTAATGTCTTGAGTTAAAGGTGCGCTTGCATAGACAGACACAAAAACAGTACCACCATCGGAGGTCACTGACTGTCTTGAAGAAGGTAATAATAATTGCTATCTCGTCTGTCGCATGTTTTCCCAGTGCTCCAAATGCATAAAAACATATCATCAGTCTGTTTAATAAATGCAGTGATCGTACAGACGTCACTGCATGAGGGGTACAAAGCATCTTCGGTAGAGAAAACTATATCCTTAGTACAGTGAAAAAAGGGATCAGATAGCAGACAATTGGTCCTTAATGCTTACATCATCGACTTATCAAGTATGCCAAATGCCGGTAAGTGACAATTCATCTGATGCAATGTTTACGTACGGATAAACGGGACGTCTGTAAAATATGGCGGCGAAGTAGAACAACAGCCATGTTGTTCATTTTTCTCTTGGCAGCAGCCTGCGAAGCTACGTATGCAAATGCATCGCCTTTCCCTGAGTGTAACACAGCTGGATGGGAATATTGTATGCCTTTCAAAGACAGACCGGGAGTTACTACGTCCGGCACATGTGTCCTATGTGGGGCCCTCAATGAAGATGTGACCTCAAGAAGCCCCTTCTCTTTTCTTGCTGGGGCTAATAGTGCGGCAATTAAGGGGTATCCATTCCATGTCTTGTCGGCAAAGAAGCTCGCACCGCTTGAACATTCTGTGGTTGGTACTTTGGCTCTGATAGATGCAAATATCACTGATGTCATGAACGGGACCTTCGCTTCGTTTTCCTTCCTAGGTTACCTGTCCCTAGACTCTAACATGTTGACAGATGTCAAAAAGAACTGGTTCACTGGCTTGAAGAATCTCTTTGTGCTGATTTTGTCCAACAACGAGATCACAAACATAGAACCAGGGGTCTTCGTACACGTACCTCGCCTAAGTGTATTGAATCTAGAGAACAACATGTTACGGGTTGTGGACCCTGACTGGCTATTTGGACTGAAAGGTCACAGAATAACACTGTACTTAAAGTCGAACGAAATCAAAAGCATTTCCCCGGCGTCATTCCAACACCTACAGCTGGGCTGGTTAGATCTGAGAAGCAATGATCTGTCATGTCTGGATGAAGATGTGCTTCGGGAACAGTATTATTCTCTCTCAAGGCTGCATGTCAGCAGTGGTATGTTGTCATCTGCCCGTGGTGTTGTGCATGCAAGGCCACACGGCGGAATGATGTGGCGCCTAGATCGGATAGCCAGTGTACTCAGAGGGTTAGTAACAATGATCGTTCAGGTACCAAAATTCTTATTCTGTGTCAGGTACAATGCTCATGAAGTCTCCTTTGGATGGAAGTTCGATTCATCGAATGATGTGGTTAGTAACGTCGACTTAGGAACGGTCGCCCCTGGTATGTCATGTGGTGATTTGGGGAGTTCACTCAGTACGATCTCTATCCAAACCCCGTTAGTTGTCGTAGCTACTGACGGCTCTCTGACAGACAAACTGGTTCTTAACACGCTTGATCAGTGCAGGCAGGTTTGGGAATACGGAGGTGGTGTAACGGTGGGCCTGGGGGGAGAGTCAATCTTCCGACTGGTTTCCATTGCCACAGAGAATACAGCCTCTGCAGATGTGGGGATGTCATTTATCCAGACAAAAGACACCAGCACACTCACCACCAAAGAACCCACCGCAAACATAAACGCCACACATGACAACACAATGAACATCACCTGTATTCTTCTCAACAAAGGCGAGCACACGAATTTGTTCTTCACTGTTTCCCCTGTTATACATCAGACCCATACAAAAGAAACCACTTACAGAAGCGCAACTGAACAATCCAGCAACATGACACCATACCCTGGAACTACAGAGAAAGACTACACATCTTCAGAAGCTACTAAGTACTCTACACTTCAGGTGAGTACCTCACCAGTGCCAGATCGTGTGGTGCCTACAACAACACCACGTCATGTTCTCATCCCAGTTGTTGTCTCGGCAGTGGTCGGTCTGGTGGTTGTGGTGGTGTTGTCTATATTGATATGGAAGTTGTGCTCCAAGGATGAGCTGGCCAGCGTCGATGCGCACGTTTGGACTATCCCTCCTGGCATTGCCTTCCCCGGCTTGCTGAGGTCGGCTTCCCTCCCTGCATGTTCAAACAATATATCGTCGAATGAATTAGCTTCCTGGAGGTCATTACCCACTGTTCTGCATTCCATTGAACCAACTTACAGTGAGATTCCAGATAACATAGCTTCTGCTCAGAGACCCCTGCCTGGCCTCCCACATGAATACTGGGAGATCCCAGACGATGCCATCTCGGCTTCCCTACCAGTGCGCACTCCTTGGGATGCGGAATCGTGCAGGTCATTGCCAGCAGTTCTCCCGTCTAGCGAGCCCAACTACAGCCAGATCCCCGATCACTTGGCCGCAGCCCAGCGCCCTCTGCCTGCTTTCCCAAATCACGAACCCGGTGCACAGCGGCCTCCGCCTGCCCAACCACACACCTACAGTGAGATCCCAGATGATGAAGAGAGCGGACCCATGCCTTTCTATGATGCTGCCGCCGAGTTTTCCATTCGTGTCGTCGGACAAAATCGACGTTTCCGTCAGACTAACGACATTACCTCCAGCAGACACCGGTCTGGAAGACCCATTGTTAGTTATGGATCGGCAGTACAGACGAAATCCGAGCATAGTCCCTTCTACAGAAAGGCTCACGAGGTCCAAGGCATAAGAGCCCGTAGACAGATGAGGACAGCTTTGGTATCCCCGCCTGCTGCCCAAAGTGTGAAGACCTACGTCAACACCACAGATGCAATCCTGTCCAGGGGTCAAGATGTCACGAGAGCTCATATCGCCTTCCTCACATTGCCTGATACCTACTGGCCTTGGGAGATCCGAGCAGATGGACCCCGCCACACACAATTTAGGCGCGCGTCCCTCCCGCTCGTCACGCTACCAAACACCTACTGGCCTTGGGAGATTCCGGGGGCCGGAACCCATGATACACAACGGCGTACGTCCCTCCCCCTCGTCACACCACTAAACACCTACTGGCCAGGGGAGAGATGGAACTGGTATGAGACCAAGGGGTGGGTCCCTTCCCCGTGTCACACTACCAAACACCTACTGGCCATGGGAGATTCGGGAGGAGGGAACCCGTAACACACCACGGCGTTCGTCCCTTCCCCTTGTCACACTACCAAACACCTACTGGCCATGGGAGATTCCGGGGGAGGGAACCCGTAACACACCACGGCGTTCGTCCCTTCCCCTTGTCACACTACCAAACACCTACTGGCCTTGGGAGATTCCGGAGGAGGGAACCCGTAACACACCACGGCGTGCGTCCCTCCCTCTTGTCACACCACCAAACACCTACTGGCCTTGGGAAATTTCGGAGGTGGGAACACATAACACACCACGGCGTGCGTCCCTGCCCCTCGACACACTACCTAGCACCTACTGGCCTTGGGAGATTTCGGAGGTGGGAACCCGTAGCACACCACGGCGTGCGTCCCTTCCCTCTGTCACACTACCAAACACCTACTGACCTTGGGACATACCGGAGAAGGGAACTCGTAACACACCACGGCGTTCCTCCCTTCCCCTTGTCACACCACCAAACACCTACTGGCCTTGGGAAATTTCGGGGGAGTAAACTCATTATACATCACCTTGGGTGATCCCTGGGAAGGAAGTACATAACATACAACGGCGTGCGCCCCCCCCCCCCCTCCCTCTCACTACCTAACACGAACTGACATTGGGGGATCCCTGGTGAAGGAACCCGGAATTCACCTTAAAAAAACACCCCTGCACCTCCTGCTTTAACGCATCACTTTAAGATCCCAGACCATCTACTTAGCATGTTAAAATGCGGAAAGAATAGTTTCACCAACCTAGTACCAGCAAAAAAATGCACCCTAACTGCCAAAGCATATTGTGCATATTTGTAATTTCAGCACAAATGTAGCATGTCGCTTGCAAACCACTATGTCAATTTTATTAGAACGCTTTTACCTTCGAACTTCAATGGCTTCATTGCAAGATATCGGAAGAGTGAATTAGTTGCAGTTAATTGCCTTTTACACTGTCTCGGCAACCCCATTTGAAAACCTGACGTCCTCTCAATAATAAATCAAATCAAATCATTACTGAAACATATTGTCCTTTTGAACTCCCAGAAAGTCTTTGGTTCATGATATTTGAACGGTAGGCATGTAATTCTGTCAATCCGGCTGCCGGGTTACCGATCTTGTGCCCTTGGGAAAGGCACTTTACACGACTTTCCTCACTTAACTCAGGTGAAAATGAGTACCTAGCTTCGGCTAGGGCCGTCCCTCGGATAGGACGTTAAATGGAGGTCCCGTGTATGGGGAGAGCCACACCCCATGCACGTTAAAGAACCCCAACACGTGCGATGGTGCGGTGTGTGTTGGTGCAAATCCTTCTGTCGAGAGTTGGTGCTTCACTTCAAATCACCGGATGGAGGCCTGTCGAACCTCTATCTCGTATCAGCCACATGGTGATTTACATCATTCACCCGGACGGGAGACCTGGCGCATCCCCGTCTTGTAATTAGCCAGCGAAAGGGTATGTCAGATTGTGCAACTCAGATTTCGAAGCAGATGAATGGGTACCAAAATCCAAATTAGTGTGATCATTATTTTGCAGGCGACACCCAGTAACGTTAGGTAAAGGGAGAAGGAAAGAAACGTGGACAATTGAGCTTCGACCTGAGGTGTGCGGGTCAACCTGCGCTGCTGGAAGTCAGACACCCACTTCTTTCTGCTTGAAATAGGAAGAGAATCATAATCAAACATTTTGACAATGTCTTTTGTTAATGACAAAGAATATACGGCATGGGGAACTCGACACACACATGTCTGATCACAATTCACCATTCTTTTTCTTGTCACTTACCTTCTAAAATTTAGTTAAAAAACGAATGCCTGGAAAGTAATGACTGCAATGATTTGATATTTGGAGGATATTGATAGGCTTCATACTACGACGTTGTGCCGCGATATTTGAGTTGTGCTTATTATTTCTGGGTGAGACCGAGAATTTATTGACCTCCCCTCCTACCAAACCCACCTAAATTGGCCAGGTAGGGTGCATGGTTTGACACAGCAACGTGCAGCCCTTTGACCTACTTTTGTTCCCTGGCAGTTTAATCACCCTGCTTGGCCAATCTATTCACCAACCCAATGAGTCTGGTGGAGAGTACTGTTTTCATGTCACCACAATCAGATACGGTGTCCGGAATTTTGGTAGGCCCATGCTTGTACATGCCTAGCCTGGTAACCATACCATCGAGGCGCTCGGAGATGCTCTTCGGCGCTGTAGGGGTAGCCGGCCCGTACAGTTAATTAGCGCAGGCCGGGGAGTTCTTACTGGGTTGAGTTGGGTTAGATTTCGTCGCTGGCGGCGTAAACTCCAAAGGCCGGCTACAAGCTCTGTCGGCGAAATCTCAAAGGTCAGCTAATCAGACAGGCTGACAGAAGCAGGTCGGTGCCTAAATATAGCACTGGGCCGGGTTACCCCAAAGCCGACCGGCGGAGAATGGTACCCAGGCTAGTACATGCCCACTGGCAGGTCAGATCTTCCAAATGTGACAAGTCACGAGACTATCTGGCCTTCCCGAGGGCTGGAACATTATCTTCCAGGATGATTTCCAAAATTTTTTTTCGTTGGAGATTCACACAGCGTCAGAAAAGAAATAACACACTTGGACCCAGTCTCTAAAACCTAAGCATTTCTCAGGTAAATGCTTCACACAGGTCTGTCATTATCGGATGTCTGGGTACTTTCTTTGATGTTCATACCTTCATCAAAACAATGAGGTACTGTTCTTAAGAATCCAAACCGTGACCCCAGAAAAGAAAAACAACAACAACAAAAAGTACAAGGTTTATTGTAACGATTTAACTATTGCATTGAATGCATACGTCATATTATGTTTCTTTGAGATAGAAGATTGTATGCATTCTTTGCTTGGAAGGGGATATATTTAGCTGCAAGTAGTGATTAGCCAAATGAAAACTTCATTTGATCATCATCAATATTAGTAGGACTTAAAAATGGTAGGTGATCTGAAAAGAAGAGATTACGACTATTGCTAACATGCTTTGATGCTGATTTGACCCATCTGTACATATTTGATGGATATTTATATTGTAAGAATTTTAGTTGGTCTTTAACTATTGCATTGAAGAGTGTAAGGTACGTAGAACTAGCAAGCTGAGAGTCATTTTATGTTCGAAGCACTTGTAGAAAGACAGCGTTATAACTAACTCCGTGGGTTGACATTATTCCTGTTAATGTAATGGTAAGTGTTTGAGCCCGTAAGTATTCAGGTGGTCTTAAAATTGTAACCTTGAACATGATTATAAGGTATGGGAAATAAACGTGTCATTTCATGCACTTACATTCAAAGCATGAACTTGCAAATAAACTTCTCTATAATCGAATCATACCTTAAAACACGATCATGTATAATACACATAAGCACAGAAACTATACATATATTGTAACACCCTAAAACATTTGATTACTTTGATTTAGAATACGATTTATAAGGTCGTTCAAAATTGGACGTTCAAACGCAGAAACCAAGAAAACGGTCTTCATTAGGTGCAAATGTGTATGTGGAAGTAAAAGTAGCACTGATGTTCAATATTGTAATAGTAAATTTTGTAATATTTAGTTCTCTTACGCTTCAAAGGACATTATAGCGTTTTGTCACATGTTTGGTGCACCGGTGGTACCTGCATGTCATTACGTAGTGTGCGCCAGTCTAAGGCTTATTGAATTCCATTGTGCGTAGCAATCTTAACTCTACAATATCCATGTGTGGAAGTAGTAACACGGCACATGACAGTGGCTGCCAGTCAAATGAGCTAGAAAAAGCTATTAAAAATGATCATTACCATTTTTTCTAAATAATGAGTTTGCACAGTCTTTTATAACAATGAAGCAATGAGCTGTGGCCTCAAAATATTGGAGTAAAAGATAGATCACATCTGCTGGTAGAAAACCTACAAGAACATACGAGGGGCATTCAATATGTAATGCCCCTGACCCACTTCCAGTTGTCTGATCTAAATTAAATTTTGCATGTGTAATGATTTATATCTCTATGGGTTATGTTGCAAAAAACAGCTCTGAACTAATTGTTGTCTCTGATTTACTGGTGTTTGAACTGAGTCAGGTATGAAATGGACAGGTGTGAAATGGAGCCAGTTGAGTGTGCGCAGTGATCCTTTTTTTGTATTTGAAAGGACGCACACCAAAGGAGACTTTTGATGAAATGAAAGAAACTTGTGGTGATGATGCCCCATCATATGACCTTCTAAAATGCATGAATTCTAGCATGGCCGGAAGTTTTTGGAAACAGCTCCCAGAGCTGTTCGTCCCTCTTCTGCCATTGATGAGGCATATGTTGGAGGACTAACCTCAGGTGTTCTACAAAAACGGTGTTCAGAGCTGCATCAAACGACGGGAGAAATGCATAACTCTGGGAGGTTCCTATTAAGAGAAAGACTAATAACTGTGCCAAGTTTCATTAATCTCCTGCTATGGGAAATGAGTCAGGGGCATTACTTATTGAACGCCCCTCGTAAAACAAGACACATTTGAGGTATTATCATATCCCCAACTTCCATTATACCCAGAGTCAACGAACCCGCACTGATAATAGAATGGAATTCTTGTTGATCATAAGAAGTCCTTTGTATGGGGTACAAATGCATCTGGCATATTACAGCGCCCCCCCCCCCCCCCATCACATAATGATAAAATGATGTGCAGTGATGTAGTTTCTGGATCGCTGATCCAGTCTGGAACTGGAATTCTGGTTTGTGGCTAACCGGCTGTCGGTTCCAAGGTGGAAGGCATTAAAGACACCATAGTGCGTCTGGAAGAATGCTCTGTATGCAACTTTATTAGTTCCTAACCATTTCTCTAAGGACTGAAATGTTGGGGTATATACGTACATACATGCGTATCTGTGGCTAGGTGTGGAACGTCTGTTAGAAGTAGGGGCTATGCTCTTGAATCATCGTTAAGCCTGGTTAAGTCTATCACTTCACTTTAAGTCTTGTCAATGATACCGTTCACCACGAAACATGTTTGTATCGAGGTCGTGGCGACCTGGTTGTCCCAGGTCATGAGCCGTCACGTTTTCAACATGTACAAAAAATGAAAACAACGTAGATGGTATGACTGGTGATCAATCAATGCAAGCTCACATTTGATTTCACGTGACACCTGATCTTAAACATTCATTTGTGACTGGTCACCAAGTGTTATGTACAATAGCTAGCGGAAAACAAGACCGTTCATCTACAATACCTGCTGTTTCCCTTTGCTATCCCAAGGCTCTGATATGTCACAGCTCTTTGTATTTTTTTTCGACACAATTTGTAATCAGCCACCCTCATTTAGGTTGAATTGCTGCTACTTATAGCGGATGTAGGTGGCGCTGTAGCAGCGAGAATGTCGTCTCAAATGTGGATCAGTTTGTATGCCCCCTCGTCTCTGTTCATGACTGATCCAGACTGCCTCCGTGGACTGCCTCTTTGGAGTGATTCGAACGTTGATGGACAGGAGTAAAACAGTGCTTTCAGAGGACGCGGACAGACATCAAGAGAGGGAACACATTAAACAAGCCCTGTCACTCTGTGGCTTTCCAGATTGGTCTTTCAAGAGAAAACAACATCAGCACAACAAACCTAAACCAAAGAAAGACAAGAAGAAAGAAGAAGAGAATTACAAGGGAATGATCATCATACCGTATGTGAAAGACACTATTGAGGCTTTAGATAGCATTTTCAGACAACATAACATAGCCACGGCAGTACTAGTAAAGCCCAAGACGACTCTCAGAAACCCGAAGGACAGACTTGAAGACTCCTACAAGACAGACTGCATATATAAAATCCCATGTAAAATCTGTGATAAGATGTACATTGGGGAGACGGGCAGGAATTTCTACACCAGATTTGCAGATCACAGAAAGGAAGCAGAAAACACCACAGGAACTACATACACAAGATCCAAGAAGAAGGCAGCAGAACAAGAAGAGAACAAATCAGCGGTCACTGACCATTTCAACAGAAACAATTGTGTAATAGACTGGGATCGGAGTGGGCTAGAGTCATCTACAGAGAGAAAAACAGACAAACACGCTCGATAAAGGAGGCTGTCTGGATCAGGAAGTCAGCTCCAGTCATGAACAGAGACGAGGGGGGTATACAAACTTATCCATGTTTGGGATGGCATTCTGCTACAGCGCCACCTACATCGGCTATAAGTAGTACGGAGAATCGTATCCAACCATTCTAACCCTGATGATGGTGTCTGACAGACACCGAAACTTTGGAAGTACGTACTCCCTGGTTGCGCCTAAAGAATCTTACTATATGGATCTAGAATAGGATGGATTCCATGCTGCTACTACCAACCCATCACGTGCACGGACCATGGTTAGGTAGTGAAGTAAGGTTGGCAGCAAGGTTGTCAAAACGTCCTGAATGTGTGACAGGGACTTTAATCAGTCTCCTTTGAACCAAGGACATTGTTTGATTGAACTGGTGCCTCTAGCATGAATTGTTGAATAAGGAATCGCGCGCTGGTAGCAATTGAGTGTCGTACAGCATATAACAGTACATGTTTAACAGTGTACTCAAGCTTACTTAACTTCTTATGTAAAATTCTACCTGTACTTAACTTGATGTCCATGGGCACCATTTATGTCAAATATTATCAAAGTACTGTTGTAATGTAATGTGAAAATCTAACTAAGTAAACTAGCACAGATACGATTTACTTGTAACTTATATACATGTATGTACATAGTTGATCCTTGTGTATTTAGTTTAAAGTAAATACTAAGTAATGTTCACTGGTAATATTTTTTTTTAAATCATATGTAATGTAGCGAATGACGCAATATTGACTACAAGTGTTTGGAAGGAAAGTTATTATAGCGAGAATGATGAATGAGAATGACGTGGACGTATATGATTCATATTCAAAGTGTCATTGTACAAATGTGTTTCTAGCCATGCAGTGTTTTGTGCTATCCACAAGTGAACCCACATTATGAATGTGTAAATGCTGATCACTTCACAACTTGCCACATAGACGTAACGAATGTAAAATCAATTTAATGTTTACTGCTTATATGGAATATTTCTTTGCAAATAAATTTCTCAACGATGTGATGATAAAACATATGTCAAGGACCTGATGTGTTCCCTTCTGTGCGTATCTAGTCAGAAACCCTACAATATGATTCTGCAGTGCTTGCACAACAGTTTAACACAAGGACTATACCAACAGAGATGAACACTACCCTATAGTGGGTGGGATGGACTTGAATGAAATAAATTATTGCTTATGACAAATTCTTCCCCGAAGGCTAATTGCAAGCAACATGAACTAAGGACGAAGAGACAATGGAGAACAATATAACATGCAACTACTCTATATCTGGTCTAAATGTTAACTCTAAATGTCATCTTATCACTAGGTCTGACTCCCTTTTCCTAAGGTAGTGGAAGTCGAAGAATGCCACTTTTGATACCATAGTAGTTGGCGTTTAGGACGTAGTTTGTGGGCCTACGCCTATAAATGGCATAAATAGCCTAGTAGCTCACATATATGGTGCAAACAACTTATCGAACAGGCTTCAAGAGACGAAAAACCAACAAGAAACGTATTGTCCTTTTAACGGTTCCCCACACGATCTGTCTGGAAGGACGTCATAACCACTTGTACGGCCATAGAAATAGAGACGACCAGTCCGGCGGTGTAGGAGAGACTCCTAGTGGGAGCCTTGAGAGCTGCAAGGTAGGCGACGGTGTGCATGAGGCGGGCTGCGGTGAAGAGGCGGAAATGCCAGGCGGCTACAGTCGGGCTCGGGGCGCTCAGAACGTAGAAGAACCCGATAAGGATGAAGGGAAGGATGTTCTCCAAGTCGTTACGGTGAGTCCTGAAGGGAGACAGGAAAATGGGGAATGATTATCTGAATGAACGTTCATCAAGGTTGTTGCTACGCGTACATAAACATATATATGTATTTTTTCTGACACAACAGATCTATGACTGTTATGACTGAGGCAGCTGTATCCATACTTTGGATACGTACTCATCAGCGTTCCTTATAACATGTAAAAGGTTGGTATGTCATATTTTTTCATCAAAATTTGATGTATGTTGAAGAATTACTAGTACATCTATATAGTCTGCTCAAAGACATCATACTACGTTAGCAACCATAAAACGTTATAAAAGGACAGTTTCAAACATCCAACACAGTGATGACGTCATTCCACCCACCTGACAGCCCTGTCTACATCCGGGTGACTCCTGACGAACTCGGGTCCACCATGACGCATGGCGTCCTCTGGATTCAAGAACGACTGGTGAAACAGAAAGATAAACGTATGAAAATCATGACCTGACATGGTAGCCTGCACATCACGGAACACCAGTGCTCCCTAGCGGTTTGCAGCAGAAATCACTTAACTAAACGGCGCAATCATCGGAACAAGAGAAAAATCATACATCACAAAACATTAATAACTTTAAAATGCAATAAAAGGTTTATTGCTATATATAATTGTGCTAGATAAAACACCTAATCCAAAAATAACGGCTATCTCACTGAAGCTGCGACCTAGCGATTTGACAGAAGACTCATGAACAAATTTCATGGATAAAAACGAATCTTTTACACTTGGTGTGTGTTTTGTTGTCTTGTAAGGCATACTTATTTGTTTTGCACGATATTGCCATTTTAAAGTCAAGGGTAATACAACTCCAATCTAGGACACATCGACGCCGCTAACGCGTCGCTGTCCGGTTTAGGTTTAGGTCCCAATTGCACCTGGAGTGTCCGTCAGGGATGTAGCCCCGGCCGGGCTCCGAAGCCGCAAATTTGTCCCGGCGGACTGCATGCCGAACACCGGGGGGTAACCCCTTGATATTCCCCACCGGTAGGTCACGTCGTCTTTTTGTTAGGCCTACGTCACATTTCCAAACAAGGGCTAGACCGGGCAGCTTTCGGGAGCGACAAGTGTGAAATAGAAGAAACCAAACTACACAAGACATAAAGAGAATAGTCATGGGTATCATTTGTGTATATCTTACGGATATATTTCTATTTTTCGTACAAAGAGCCTGACCGGGCCCCGGGTTGGGAATGTGACGTTAGCCTTAGGCCTAGGTCCCATTGCCCAACCCGGGACCCGGCCGGGCAGCTTTGGGAGACGAAACATATGATATAAAGGCAACAAAACACACAGACCGTAAAAAATTATTCATGAGCATATTTTGTATACATTCCTTGTTAAACAGTTTTATTTTTCGTCTCCACAGACATCCCGGCCCCTGTTTGGAAATGTGACCTAAGCCTTACTCGGTGAGCCAGAGAGCCGTGACTTTGCTTTATTGTGGTTCGATGTTTAACACACCCACTTACGTAACCTTCCTCTTTAAACATCATGGCTTTTAGCTAAACAAATTTTCCGTGTAGAGCACAAAAGGATAGGAGCAATATTACACAGCTTACGTCAATCAACACTGTGCTTTATAGTGCTCTGTGTAAATTTGTCTCCCGAGTTTTAAATGACAATTCTGTCGCGTGGCAAGACTTGAGAGCCTTTCTCGTTATGACAAGGCTTCAACTACACCTGATATGAATCATATACTTCACAGACTTTTCCAAACAATACATGAATAATAAATGTATAACGTTAATATTTCTAATTTTCTGCGTGGTTGTCACCTACACACCGTGAATACACGTACATGCGCCTTCCACTCATATAGGTTTCCGAGCTTTGGCCTAAATTGTACATTGTATATTCTTTCAATATTGTGTAGCCTCTCTTACTATATAGGACAATGTCCCATACGATATACATCATCATCACCGTACATTTTGCCCGTTACAATTGCTATGCAATAAACTTTGACCTGAATTGACTATATGACAAATATTACTGTAGAATCCAGTAAATTGCACAGCGCATAACCGCACACATCTGTTAATTGCACGGAACCCCCAAATCCCAAACCAGTGCGGTCCAGCTGGATAACTTCGCATTATTGCACCATCCGGATAATTGCACGAAATACGCTGGCAAAAGAGATGCGCAATTGAATGGCTTCTCCTGTATTTGATTCATACCACTCCATTTCTACCGAAGGATCTATGTATCATTAGAAACGTATATGAAACATACACGAACATCTGCTTAGTTGGAACTATGCCAAGTTGTGAGACGAAAAGCCCTTCCCCTGAACGCAGCCTTTCTTTCAAATCTGTTATTTATGTGACAAATGTCAACAGAGTCAATGGTAATGTCAAACACTAAAAGGAGTGTTCCGCCTCAAAGGGAAGAAAAGAGGCACGCTTCACGCAGTGCGTCCCTGGAAATGGCGCGTGAAAGACGGACCAATCAAAATCTCTGTTTGTCGCCTATCCCTGGTCGGAGTCTGACGGACCAGGGTTGGGCGTATTAGGTATGACGTCATCGATCACTCCCTTAAGACTAGACAGATTATGGTGGATATAAACACACCGAAAAGTTACGTCACGGCATGCGTCACAAGACTTTTAAGTTATAATTTTTGGTTTCTATGTCACGCTTGACTAACTTCCAAAAGACTTACAAGGACTCCAGTACTATAACTCGTTACTGAAAAGTAGAATGCCGCCTGTAACCCCAAGAGAGAGAAATAAAAGAGAATAATTAAGAAAAACAATGAGTCAAGCTTTTACAATGGAGTTTGCATTTTATAATCGTATAGTACAAAACCTATACCAGGGTCGGGGGTTGACAACATGTAGCTCTTTGACCTGCTTGTACGACCTCTAGCAATTGTTCTTCTTCACGTTTGGCTGATTTGTAGCATTTTTGTGCAACTCGAGATCTGGTGATTAGTCTCACCACTACTGAAACGCCTAAAATATGATTGTTTTTCTTGGAACTTCAACTCGTCTGTCTTGAATTTCCGCCTATAGCCAATGTCTCACCCAGGGAAGATAAATTCTACTGGTTCCAGGCGCCCAGGGGTTATCGAAGCCCGAAATCACGGGGTTAATTTGTCTTGTCTGTTTTGCTACAGATAAAATCACACAAGAAGAACGAGTAAAGAACAAAAGAGTCAACTCTCCACTTGAGTGGTACTTTTGGTTCTTGTCGCACGCGTCGGTGTTTGCCAAAATAGAAACATTCCGCGGATTTTTAGGACGACCCTGGTTCAAGGAGGATAAGACTTAAGAAGTAACGGGCTTTCCCTTAATAGTCACGCCTTATCTCTTTCAAATGAACAAGGAAAACACGCTAGCGTTTTAAAAGTCTTAAAACAACACTCACCTTAGTGCTGAGTCTTAGCTGCCCAGTGATAATAGACACCATAAACATCTTCAACACCAGGAGCATGCAGTAGAACGCAAACGACCTAAACGTCGGGTTCTTAAAATCCAAAAACGCAGACATGTTGTCTTCTCTCGTCCGCGCTCGACAGTCTGAGAAGAGAGCTTTGTAACTTGAGTCGGGAGGGGGGCGGTTGGGTGGACGCGTCCTTGTTACACGAATGGCTTCACCTTTTGGTTGATTTTACGGCGAATCAATCACGTTCAAGTTGTTGAAAGGGCTGCAGAAATTCGGACGTCGGTGTCTGTCGGTTACCGGGACAACGGTGAAGAGCCGCGGGACAGAGAGAATCAGTTATTCAGTGACGTTTCCTGTACAATCGGGAGGTTTCTTACAGGCGTGACACAAGGCAGGTAAGACAGGTGACCACCGACTCAGATACACATCTCGGGTACAGTGTCCTTTTTAAAGTGACTGCACCCGCATTGCCCTTTAGGCATAAAGTTTCAATACTTACCGGATAAACATTTTCCGGTTGAAGGTGTTTCCTGACCGGAAATGACGCAGGACAAATACCACCGATAAGAGAAACTAGCGGGTTGGTTATCCCTGGATGAGTAAGCGGCTTGCCCTCATTTAGCGGAGGCCACGCCCTCAGGTGATCTTACATTTAGTTGTGGCCAAGAGTAACAAAGACCGGGACATACCATTTGCTGTTCCGAGAGGGGCAACAAAATGTCAGTAAAATATTTCAAATAGATGATTCTGACCATCAAATTTGTACAAACTGCTGGTATGTTGGTCAAGGTTAGATGAAAAAGCCAATTTTATTAGTATCACTCGCAATAGACTATATCTATTATCATGCGGCATTCTTATGCAATGGGACTTTGAATGGTCTTTGAAGGAGTCCGACAACCAAGAAATTTGTTATCCATATATGCTGTGCTGTATTGACAATGACGAGGCAACTGTTTATTAGCACAGAAATCTGAAATATTTTAATGGGAGTCTGAAGTTCCTGCCGTCATCGTGTGGACGTCACAATAACCATAGCCTGGTCACCAGTCTCTCGCATGGTTTGTACTAATCTCCCAGCAGATAGTACGGTGTGAAATGCACACTCCTAGGTCGGCTGCACTTCTTCGGCCACCTTATGATACTATCTTATCCTACCGTATGATCTGCTTGGAGATTAGGTTTGTATCGGGGGCCACAGCAACGTTTTATGCTAACTTCAGAGGAATCCCCTACGTACACTAAAATCAAGGAAAACAATGAATTACGCAGAATGCGATCACCTCGCTAGGAATTATGTGAACCAAGGAGGTTAAAAATCAAGATTTTTAACCTTCTTGCGTGAACCGGAGTCGACTTTCCATGCGAATGGGAAATCCTCGGTACTAGTACATGTATTAAAGCTTCCATTTGGAATTGCAAAGCTATCAAATTCGGCGGGTGGCTAAACTTCAATTTACGATGAATTCAGGCGCCAACGACACTATAACTAGATTACGCCCTACGACTTTTTAAATCCAACAACGAATTAACTGCATGGAATTAAAAATGGCTGATTCTACTGAAAAGGACACACAGGCCCCTTTCTGACCCTTTCAAATCATCGCTTGGTCAACTTAAAGCCCACTCCGCTGACAGAAAGGTTTTGCCTGTCTGAATTCAATTAAAAGTTTTAGGTAGTATTCCATAGGGGAGTTGAAGCAAAAATTTCCTTGGGGACATGTTACTCCTGGTGCCGAAGCGTTGGTCTGTGTGTAGACCCTGGCAACAGTCTCTGGTTCCAGGCTACAACATCCCAGGCTGATCTCCAGAAGACCGAGGAAGTCTGATAATAACCTATCACTTATGTGTGGCAAGTATGACGTGATCTTTCATCTGTCAACAGTTAAAGTATCGTTATCAGCTCATGTTCCTGTATGACATACTTATGTACACATTGTCACTTGTGGGAGTAACAAATCTCGCGGGCTTTCTCACTGAATCACAGTAGACCATACGAAAGAAGGTGTTTATGATGATATGGCCAGTAACACAATTTTAAGTGTCAGTACCCAATGAAATTTGCACAGTCCTCAAATGATGAACCATCATTATTATTGAGAAAAAGGCCGAATTTCTTCAGTAATACCAATAGGTTTATAACTTTGAGTGTGGACGCTAGCTACTTTTTCTGCTATGGAAAAGTAGGACAATTTTAATTTCATTCAGCTGCAGAAAAGTCGTATGGTCACTTTATAATGAAGTGGTACTAGTAAGGCCTATTGAAAAAATTGTCTCCTTTATAGAGGAATGGTATAGTCCGAACAACCCCATCCGCTATAGTCGACTCGTCCATAGCGGTGTACCATGGGAAATATCCATCATGGCGGACGATCAGGTAAATATTATTTCCGCACGTGTTTGAACATTATATTTTAGATATTCTGAAGTTTCCTGGCACTTTTTATCTTACTCTTACGTTAAAAGGAAGGACAGGGGAATTTTCAACAGTTAACTAGAATTGTATGTATCATTTTCTCGCCGTTTTCGTAAATATTGGTCATACGCACATGCATGCACACGAACTGACGGCATGCACACGTGCATGTGTGTTTCACTTCAAAACACTCCAAGCGTTTGGTATGTAAGACCATAATACTATCATATTTGTATTCTTTATGTACTGTCGATAGTATATAATACAGGAGTTTCGACCTTCTTGTAAGGCTGACGAATATTTGTCTTGGAACTCAAACAAAATTATTACCCCCCTCCCCCCACATCATGTGGTTCAAGTTATAATTTTTTTGTTGAAGCCTATCTCTCAGCTCAGCACTGTTTGATTGAAAATACTTGCAATATACCTGTTAATTATTAATATTAATCTACCACATGGTTCCTCTGTATGTTAAGGTTATAGCACAAGATCTTCCAAAGGCAATGGACGTCCTGAATGACATTAAAACACAGGTAGGTTCATCTTGCTTTTTTTTAATGTAGAAGTTTTGAGAAAACGGTGACCAAGTAAAAGATAGATAGTCGGGTCAGGATTGCACTGAGGCAGAATAAGCTATTTCACAAAGTTCTACATCTATATTGCCACTACCCCCGGATAACCTCATCAGGGGCAAAGTACCTGGTTTAGTTGAGGTCCCGGGCTAAGGCGGGCAAGCCTACAGCCTGGCACCAAAGGACCCAACTGTGTGGGCTGTCACTTCCATGTCAGGCGGGGAGCTCCATTCCGGTCTAGTTTGGGGAAAAAATGAATATTTGTCAGAGCCTGTCGGCAAGTATAGGCTGTAGTTTGAGTTGTTGGCTCCCTCAGGTGCACGTGTGAGTGACAGGATGCCTGGGTAATATGTCAAAGGGGAAGGCCCATCAGAAATAAATAGTCTCGTCTCGCCCATTGTTATTATATAATGTTAAGGTATCTTGGTTGGCTAAATTGGCATTTTGACCTTTCACTGTTTTCTTATTAATAAATTAAGAAAGAATAGAGCCGTAAGGAATGTTGATAGATGGACATTAAAGAATTCTAAATCTGATTTTTTGGGGGCCAAATTGATGAAGTCATCATTTTTATTACCTCTGATATTATTTTTTCCTATGACAAAATACAGCACTTTGGTAGATACCACTGTAATGAAACTTCGTTTTTCGTTGCATAATGATGACAGCTACAAACGTAGTTTTGCGCTAACTGATATCTACTAACGATCTGTAG
>NC_049984.1:15228575-15260057 GCF_000003815.2 Branchiostoma floridae
AAACGTAGTTTTGCGCTAAACTGATATCTACTAACGATCTGTAGTTATTAAGAATTAAATTTTTTTAATTAGATGAAGACAAACATTTTCTAATTGCTACAGATCATTAATAGATATCAATTTGCGCAACACTATGTTTGTAGCTTTTATCATTATGCAACGAAAAACGAAGTTTCATTACAGTGGTATGTACCAAAGTGCTGTATTTTGTCATAGAAAAAAATAATATCAGAGGCAATAAAAATGGTGACGTCATCAATTTGGCCCCCAAAAAATCAGATTTAGAATTCTCTAATGCCCATCTATCAATATTCCTTACGGCTCTATTCTTTCTTAATTTATTAATAAGAAAACAGTGGAAGGTCAAAATGCCAATTTAGCCAACCGAGATACCTTAAGATCATTTGTATGATAACGTCCAAAACGTAATGACCCATGCAAAATGGCTGAATTTTTACAATCACCTTTATTATCCAGAATCCCTGTCAACCGCACATGCAAATTGAACACTGTGAAACAGATAATTCATGGGGATTTCAATAGAGAAAGGGATTGGAAACTTACGGGGTCCCAGATTGGCCAGAGTGCTTTGAGCTTGCAAGGCTCCTTGTGTCGCAAGGGGTTCCAGCCACGCGACAAGTCAGAACCACCTCTAGTCCACTCTAACTCTTCTCCTTTTGCACCCACTTTAGTGTCTACCAGACTCCGAATCGCTGGAAAATTGTAGAAATGGAACAAATAGAGAGGAATATAACTGGCCAGGGAACAGCACGCGATTCCGACGATCGCATGCTGTTCCCTGGCCGGCTTACTCCTCTGATTTGTTACATTTCTACGATTTTTCCAGCGATCCGGAGTCTGGTAGAGACTAACCCACTTTGCGTTGCTGGCCTTGAGTTTTCCTTGTAGGCATGCAGCTCTCTAAGGTGTCCCTCGCAGTCTTGCTAAACCTCAATTAAACTTTATAATTGGCCAAAGCTCGATGTAGTGTAACCCACATTTCTTCTTATACAAAAATCACTGGTCACTTTTGAAAATAAGTCATCACTGGCCAAGCCTTCTTGACAACTACTGTTAGATGGGTCAGATGTATTGTATTGTAACTGTAATATGTAACTTCTGACCTTTCTCGACTTGAAAAAATGTACTTAAAGTGAGTCTACGTGTCCTTCACACAGGCAGACTCTGTAACAGGACACGTAAAAGATTTGCTGAAGAAAGTGAAAGATGGAGAAATATCTACTGCAAAGGTAAGAAATTATATCTGTTAAATGTAGTCTGCTACATTTATTAAAAATTACCATAACTTTGGGAATCTTCCACTCATAAAAAATTCATCAGTCTGGATGTGCAGCTTGTACTCTTTATAGTCAAACCTTGTGTGTTCTGGTGTTAGGCAGTTTACTGTGTTTGCAATACAAACATACAACAAACCGAAATGAGTTGGGCCAATTTCGAAAGACTGTATCGACAAAATATGTTTTCCTCGTAAGTTCTACATCATATGTATTGGTAACAAAGGATGGATATTTATTTTCTTAAAAAATTTCTAATACTGTTATAACCTAATTACATTTTCTGACTAATGTATTTCAGCCAAAGAGAATATTTTTGCTGAAGTGTTTTTCCTCTTCCATCTCCAGGGCATCAGTTTCCTGGAGTCCAAGTACCAGCTCCTCCTGAGTTATCTCATCAACCTCACATATGTCATGCTGAAGAAGGTGGAGGGGGGGTCCATCAGGGGGGATCCTGCCGTCACCAGGATTGTGGAGATCAGAACGGTAAGTCTGAGAAAGGAGGGTCTGTAAGGGGGGATCCTGCAGTCACCAGGATTGTGGAGATCAGAACGGTAAGTCTGAGAAAGGAGGGTATGTTAGGGGGGATCCTGCAGTCACCAGGATTGTAGAGATCAGGACGGTGAGTATGTAGAAAGGAGGGTGTGTCAGGGGGGACCCTGCAGTCACCAGAATTGTGGAGATCAGGACAATGAGTATATAGAAAGGAGGGTGTGAAAGGGGGACCCTACCATCACCAGGATTGTAGAGATCAGGACGGTGAGTATGTAGACAGGAGGGTGTGAAAGGGGGACCCTACCATCACCAGGATTGTAGAGATCAGGACGGTGAGTAATATATGTAGAAAGGAGGGTGTGTAAGGGGGACCCTGCAGTCACCAGGATTGTAGAGATCAGAACAGTGAGTATGTAGACAGGAGGGTGTGTTAGGGGGATCCTGCAATCACTAGCCGAGTAGGATTGTAGAAATCGGAATGGTAAGTATGTACATGTAGGAAGGAAGGTTTGAAATGGGGATCTTGCCATCATAACAATAATAGAGATCTGTGGACTGTGAGTATCCAACTCAGGGATAGGTATCCAACTCAGGGATAGTTTGAAAGACACATTTTTGCCATGGTACTGTTTAATGACGCCCTCTGCCTGTTTGTTTGTGTACTGCAGTACCTGGAGAAGATGAGACCCATCGACCACAAGTTGAAATATCAGGTGGACAAACTGGTGAAGATGGCTGCCATGGGTGAACTCTGTAAGTTAGCAACATTGTTCATTTTTTTTGGCCAAGCATGTAGTGTTCCTGTATTTTTAGTCTTATTTTGATTCATCAAAATGTTGGCAAAGAGCTATCAATGGTACATTTTAAAGCTTTTGAGTGCCCAGAAGATGATTTTTTTTTACATATGCATGTTTGTGTCTAACAATTTACTATTAAAACTACTGAATGGCATTGTTGACTGATCTTATACATAACTTATTATGATAAACACTTTGTTTCAGCTGAGAATGATCCACTGCGGTTCAAACCTAACCCTGACAACCTCACTAGTAAGGTGGGTACATGGTTTTTGTGATTGTCCTTATGCTGTTCCTGGTAATGTATTTTGTTTGCACTTCTCTTTGGGAAGATGAAGAAAATTAACCAGCTTTTACATGCCCACTTTCCATTTTGTTGAAAGAGTAACATTTTGGAAGAAAAGGCTCCATTGTGGAGTGATAGATCTTTTGAAATTCAGACACTGAAAACCTGTTTGAAAATGTAGTATTGGATGTGATGTTTAAGTTTGTGTATTCCATGTCTTCTAACCTACTAGCTGGCTGAATCGTCTGATGAGTCAGAGGCCAGTGATGACGAAAAGGACACAGGGAAGCCCAAAGTGTATGTCCCACCCAAACTGGCACCCGTGCACTACGGTAAGAACTTCTCAACATTATTGTGTAAAAGAGTGTAGATAGGGATAGAGCGCTCATAGCGTTGTCTTGGAAAGAAGGACTAAGCAAAGTACTGTACTCATACCGTAAGCCATCTCATTTTCATACCGGTAGTATAAAAGCATTTTAGTAGCATTAATGTGATGAATGTGTTTATGAAGTTTTCCTGTTTTAAATACTTAATTGTGATAAAAATACACCATCATTTAGAATCATTATGGCTGTCCTGCAAGAAGACAATTGTAGTTTTTGACCAGAAGTTGTTCTTTCATGCTCACACTTTGGCATGCAACCTATTATGTATTCAACTAATAAATTATAAAACACAATATAATGTTGGGTCTAGAGTATTTTTGGGGGATTTTTATCTTACGTTTGGTTAGAAATGAAAAGTAAGAACTTAAGTCCAATCAGGGTTATGGGCAATGAGAAGAGAATGCTGTGAAAATTAAGAACCAATATTCAACACTGTTGTTTCATTTGTGTATTTTTATCAGATGAAGACACTCCCGTCCAGAGACAGCAGAAGAAGGAAGAACAGGCCAGGAAGAGAGCCCTGAGAAGCTCCCTCATCAGGGAACTGAAAGGTAAACTGTGTAGTCTGGTTAAAAAAAGAATTTGTACTTAGAAAATATGGCACAAGTTTAGAAGAAGACTTACACATCAGTCGTTCTTATGAAGTGTTACTGTTACCTCCATCAATGGAGGTATTGTTTTCATTGTTTTTGGTCATTTGTTTGTTTGTCTGTCTGTGTTTCTGCATCATGTACATTCCATTTGTTAGCCACGTCTGTCTTTTTGTTTGTTTGCATTTTGGTAGTTACATTTTCTGTATACAAAATGTCATGTAGACTAGCAGGAAGTTTTCAGTTGACTAAAGGATCAAAGTATAATGTTAGTCAAAACCTCATTTGTCTGACATATGAATGACAATCAAAATAAGGTATGTAAGAAAATATGCCACAACGGTATTATTACATCTTTGAAGTCTTGTTAGATATTTACCTTAATGATGATGCATTTTAACACATTTTGCGGTAGTGTAAGCTGTAATTACGTGTCACGTATCATCAAATAGTCAAACCCTAAAATGAATTCATATCTTTTTTCTCAATCTTAACTACAGAGGCTCATTCTGATGCTCCACAGGAGATAAGAGTAAGTATTGTGCACTAGTAATTTTATCTCAGGCTTGTACGTTTCAAAATCATACTTGTTTTTTGTAGGATACATATGCAGAGAGACGTTTGTGCCATTTTAATGTATTTTGATACACATGAAGTATATAAATGGAAATCAGGCATGCAGAATTGAAACCTGTCAAGCAGCACATTTTTCTATCTGTCATACTTTTGAAGTTATTAAAGTTTGTTGTAGGTATGCTGAAAGTTACGGTATCATGTTTTCATTGTTTTACCTTCTACAGGACTCTGTAGGCTTCCGTAGAAGTGTTGAGACTCAAGACGACAGACACCAAAGAGAGTAAGTGTTCTTTTCATGTTATAATTGTTAGCCATTCCTATGGACTTTTGTTGATGTAGGTGATGTCCACATACTGTACAGTGTTTACACCAATGGTGTGGAAATGCTTCTAACATAGTGAATGTACAGTGCAGTCATGCCACCTATCTGTTTTGCTGAAAACTGCAGACTTGAATTTTGATTGACCATTCTGTCCTTCATACTTTTGTTGACAGATATGAAGAGGATTACTTTGTAAGGCTGGCTGTTTCTAAGAAGCAAAAGGTAAGTGAATGTCAAACTAAAGTAGCCTTGTAACTGTCCTTTTAAAGACCTTTCTTCACTTACATATATGATTTTATCGTCTTCCGGGAGGGATGTACATGTAAAACGGGGGTCCCGTGCTCGAGGAGGCGCCTCGACCACGTTAAACAGCCTCATTACTCATATTTGGGGTACCTACTGGCTGGCAAAATACACCAGATGATGATTATTAATGAGTTCTACAGATCATAGACCAACAATACAAACATGTACGCTTATTTTTAACATAGTTTAATCATAGAATATCATAAAACATCAGTTTCTTTTTGTAACATTTCTCTGAGATTATTCATTAAAAAATTATGATTCAGAATAATATTTGATAAGTTATACATTGTAAGTTGTTGTTTTGACCTAGATAGAGGAGATGAATGATATACATGCATTGAAGAGAGAATATTTGATAACCAATTATCACTTTATTGCCTACAATAACCCGTGGGCACATCTTGACATGGCCACGTCAATATGATCTCACAAGTGGGCTGCTATGAATGTAAAGTTTTCAATGAGTAATTCTAAAGAAGAATTGACAATACTTATCAGGGCTCGAAATACTTTTTTCTGCATACCTGCACTGGTGCAGGTAACACTGAAAATTACCTGCACCTAACAAATTTTACCTGCACCACTCTGATTTTATGATTTATGGATCATACTAAAATTGTTCAGGAACCATTGGTATTTTTTCTTCTATACTTTATAGGTGGTAACGGTCAATGCAGCTAATAACAATCCACATACACCTACATCATATAACATGAAACTCAGTACATGGACCAGTGCAGGTTAGGTGCAGGTAGACACCAGAAATACCTGCACAGCTCCAATTTTACCTGCACTAATTTGCATAATATGCAGGTGGTATTCCGAGCCCTGCTTATGAAACAGACATTGCAGTGCAGTGTTCCATATCAAATTATTGTTTTATTACTTATGATAAGTATGTATAATCTATAAACCTTGATGCAATAGCTGTTGATGTTAATGAATTGTATCTATGTACTCAAGGTTTTGAATCTTTTTGAATTATGTCTATGGAAAATGCATCCTTATGTCAGAATATTGTAATGTCTGTCAACATAGATAATTTCCAGCAATTATCCTCAACCTCAAGCTGTTTTTTTTAGCACTATTTTTCATGAGCCATTTTTTCACGTCATAATCTCGTAAATCTTGATCAAAAGTCTATGTTGTGCAGGTTTTGCTACTTATCCCCATCATAATGAGAATGTTGTGTTGTTTTTGACAGCGTAAGCAGAGTATGGGGATGGTGTCCACTCTGAACCAGATCACCAAGTTTGGCGACACCAGCGCTCTGTTTGGTGGGGAGGGCGGGGCAAGCTCCTCCAAGAAAAGGTATTATGATATGCATAGATACAAAATTTTATTTTAGTTGTTTGCGCTATTTAATTTTAACTGTAGGATCCTGAAAACTGTACACTCAAATAATTTGTTATCTTTGATTTGTTTGTTGACTACTGCCTAATGTTTGCTCTGCAGGAAAAGGTCTTCAAAGAAGGGAAAGAAAGGTGCGAAGAAAGGTGAGTACACAAAGTGACTTGTTCTATTCACTGCACTGATGTAGTGAATTTTATCTTGGATTTTTAGAAGTCTGAGACCCATGTAATGAAGTGTGATATACAGGTCCACAAGCCGGATCATAAAATATACTGTGCATACACACCAGTATGCATTGTGGGTTATACAATGTATGTCAGAGGTGAAGGCCCCTAACTTGTAAACAAGCCCAGAGACATGTTTTTGTTTACTTGTTAGGGTCCTTGTTTATGTCAGTTGCACCTTAGACATATTACCCACAGTGCATCTGTATCTGCCTCCTCAACTTGAACTGTGAGTGGGCTTATAGTTATAGAATAAAACTTGATGGAACATAATTTTGTAGAAATTCAGCTGCATCATGATGAGTCAATCTCTCCAAACATAGGTTTCAGGGGGAAATTGTCACGCTCTTCTTTTTCAACTTCTGCCTTAAAATGGGGTCTCACCATTTAAACGCAAAGGTTGAAGAAGCAATCTGAAGGTAGTAACAATTTCCCTCTCAACCTACGTTTGGAGAGTTATTGATGAGCTGGATGCTTCGATGAAGGTTAGACATCCATGTAATAAGATACGCGAAAAAGCAGTTACTCAAGCAACTGGATATGATCATAGAATTCAGTGACGAAAGACACCGGTTGGTTGTCTGAAACGTCTGACTGTTTCCAATATCATATAAAGTTGTTTGAGTAACTGCTTTTTGGCGATAAGCTGGATGGTTTAGTATATGATTGAGTTACAATGTACTACATACATATGTGGTGCATGGTCTAGAATTCACTGCCATATGCTCCTTGCCGTATTGTGGTGTTGCAATCCCAGCAAAGTCGAAGACATCTAGCTACTAACTTTGGACAATGTGCAGTTTTTGCTGACATCACAGATTTTTTTCTTCTTATTTTTTAGGTTTCAAGAAGAGGAGAAAGTGATTTCCTCTGTCAGTGGTAACCATAAAGACTAGACATGAACCTGGGATAATTTCCTCATTAGATGCTCTCAGTATCACTTTTTCATACTTTGGGAGTGAAACAGCTCTTTACAAATAAATGCAAGATTTTTGTTAAGCTGGTTGTATAATCTCTTCATTTTAGAGTGGTACTTTTTCTTTAGTATATTTGGGTTAGGATTAGGACATGTTAGGTTTAGGACATGTTAGGTTTAGGACATTAGGTTTCTAAACTAGTGATTTTGTCTATCTCAATATTTTCCATCCCATTCCAAGTGGAGGTTGAGCTCCACATTTACAATTTGATTCATCGATCCACTCTTGTGCAATGTTTTGTTCTACACATGTACATTGTACAATGTAGGAACTGAATTGACTTGTTAAAACTTGTTGAAAGATTGAGCTTAGTACAATGCTTAACGTCCTTCCAACACGTATACATGGATGAAATTGTCAACGACCACCGCACCTTATTTTAGGATCAATACTGATGACCAATTAGGTGTTAATTATATCACGTCATTGTTGTAACCCTCACGAGTTTACGTTCTGAAGTGATTGGTCATCAGTTTTGATCCTGAAGAAGGCAACTGTACAGTGGTTGTTGAAAATTTGATCTGTGTACTTTTGCGTTGGAAGAAAGCATCATACCTGTATCCTCATGCAAAAGTCCCGTAAGTGGTGTGCAGATAGTTTGAAATGGAACAGAATGAAACAAAATGGACTGAAATACATTGAAATACATATGTTTCATTTTTCCACTTGTACACTCTAACTACTAAGAAGGCACCCAAACTACTGCAGAAGAGAGAATACACACCCTTCACCCTCCCCTGCTTACTTGCTCCACTCTCTTGCATCACCCTCGTACTCTATTCTTGTTCAAAACCTCCTGTAGTTGATGACCATGAAGGCCATATGAGTAGCTCATCATTAGAGGCCAAGCCACTTGTATACCTCACCACTCCTGTAACTGTAGGTATGATCTCAGAGGCAGGAATAATTGGGTACATAGAGCCGGAGTTTATCCAGGTGACCAACACTTGATATCTGCACCTATTAGTTGAGATCTGAGAGCTTGTTGTACAATGTATACGACATGAGGGATTCGTGGCAGGGCAATTATAAAATGTCAGCCATCGCTCCACGGCAAACTGACCTTTCGTTGTCATAAAGACAGTTGTCTCGGGAGGATTGGGATAAGGCATGTGTTGCTGACAATGCAGAAACGTTCATCAGCCAGTTTGTTAACTGTTAAAGTGTGCGTGACTACCAATGCTGACTGCAAATTTGTGTGTTGTTTCCTCTAGGCTCTCTCTAGAAATTTAGAGCAAAGTGATACCGATGGACCAGAGACTTTGACAAAAAGAAAAGCAAATTTTGCTGTATTCACGCAATATGATTCCAATAAATTGGTAAGGTGCTTGGGGATTGTAACAAAGTAGTACAGTATTATATTAATTTTATCATTCCATTACTTAGGGAGTCTTCTCCTGCTTTTAAAACAATGATGCCCATCAACACTGTAAGTATACAGTAGCTGTTCAAACAAGAGGGACTTAGATAAAAAGTTTCTATTTCAAAGTCCCAACAATAGATGAGTATGGTGGTTTTTCTCCTATGTCAGTCAGAATTAGCGCTCCAGTCAGAAGCTCAGAGGAAGATGTCTGATGGGCATCGAAACATAAGCAGATAAAACACTTTACAGACTGTGTACAGACACTTTACAAAACTGTCCGATAAGATTTGAACTAGGAGATTAAAGTTTGCGGGACACTGCCTTAGGAGCAAGGAAATAGCTGCTGACCTGGTACTCTGGACACCCAGGCATGGGAAGAGGAGGCCAGGTAGGCCAACAGCAACATATATAGACCTGCTCAAAAAAGACACTGGCCTTGAGGTTGACAATCTACAAAAAGTAATGACTGACAGAGACGTATGGGCTGCCATCACAACTCGAGGCTGGAAGGACTCGCCTTAAGCACAGACTGTGTAAAAGACTCCAATATCCTGAGTCCAGTGTTTGCCCATGCAAAATTCATACGATGAAGACTATTAGACTTGGCAAATTGCGCAGCAAACAGTGTATTTATCGATATCAAAATCCAGGGCTTTATCACAGCCTGAGCATGTATTCAGACAATCATTAGCTTTGGATAACATTTGACAGTGGGTGTCTATAGGAGATATTGATTAAGATCCAATTTGCTACACGGTAAAGCCAGCTTATTTGTCTTCAATATTACAGGTTGTGTACAAGAACACCCCATCCTGATATCCTGAGTCCAGTGTTTGCTGATACAAAATTCATACTCAGACTTTTAGACTTGGCAAAATGTTGGAAGCCTAATGTGCAGCAAACTGTCTTTATCGATATAAAAAATCAGGGCTTTACCGCAGAGCATGTACTCAGACAATCATTAACTTTTGATAACATTTGACAGTGGGTGTCTATAAGAGGTATTGATTAAGATCCAATTTGCTACACGGTAAAGCCAGCTTATTTGTCTTCAACATTACAGGTTGTGTACAAGAACACCCCACCATCCTGATATCCTGAGTCCAGTGTTTGCTGATACAAAATTCATACTCAGACTTTTAGACTTGGCAAAATGTTGGAAGCCTAATGTGCAGCAAACTGTCTTTAGGCCATGTTGATTTGATTATATGGATGACATCCTCTGGGAACTCCAAAACTGATGCGAGCGAGCGAATAAA
Organism: Branchiostoma floridae; assembly: GCF_000003815.2. NCBI lineage: Eukaryota > Metazoa > Chordata > Leptocardii > Amphioxiformes > Branchiostomatidae > Branchiostoma > Branchiostoma floridae. The sequence continues at coordinate 15,238,808 of NC_049984.1, forward strand.
AAAAAGTTTGGCCAAAAAAAAAGTTGCCTCCAGTATGAAATCAAAGTGGCTAGGAAGGTTAAACATAGGACCTAACACACATAGTATTGCCAGTTCTCAAGTGTCCACAGACAATCAGGTCCAGGTTCAGATCCGGACCTGGAAATGATCCTCTGGACCTGAATGGAACCTGAATTTTCTGTACTGGTACCTCCCCGGCCAACAGTAGATTTTTTTCTTTCCGTCATTTCACATTTTATTCTTTAAGTTTAGATTTATTTTGGCATTTTATGGCATAAGACTACGATTAGTTATCTGTTTTCTGATACTTTTTTTTTTCAATCTACGGAATATTTGTGCTCATTTTACAGCTGCCTTGCTGTAAAACGTTACAGAACGTTACAGGTTGTGTACTAGAAAACTCCAATATCTTGAGTCCTGTGTTTGCTCATGCAACATTCATACTATACTCTGGAGACTTTTAGACTTGGCAAAATGTTGGAAGCCTAATGTGCAGCAAACTGTGTCTTTATCAATATCCAAATCCAGGGCTTTATCTCAGAGCATGTATTCAGACAATCATTAACTCATTAACAAAGTGGGTGTCTATAGAAGATATTGATTAAGATCCAATTTGCTACATAGTAAAGCCAACTTATTTGTCTTCAACAGTAAGTGTTCCATTCTGACAGTAAATAGATTGGGGGTCTGCAACACAAATTACCTGCAAAGTCCACCTTTGCCAATAGTAAGGGAAGGTACTAGATAATTGTCTTATCATTGCTGGGTTGATGCCAATATCTGTGGAGTATGATGTCCAGCTTGCACTTTAAAGCGGATTTGCGGGTTTGTGTTAAGCTAGGAGATCTGTGGGAAAATGACACAGACATGTCAAAGACACAACACCAAGCACACAAGATTGATGTCACAATTATGTTTTATTGTGTCGCACCCATCTTTTTTTTTAGTTGGTGTGACGGGGTCATCTAGAATGATTTGAGCCGGCCCGCAGATTTCTAAAGATAGAGCCCTAAGTAGGTCAGTGGCCAGTGGAGACGGAGACTCCCTGGGAGACAGACGTGATCTCAGATGCTCTCATAGTTCTACTAGTCATTGTTGTACGTAGGTTTGGGAAGCAGATTAAAAGGAGTTCCCCTCCAGTTGCGCGTTGGAGTCTTGGACTGAGTCGGTTCTCTGACACGTGGTGTACAGAAGTGGTGATCATCGCTGACGGCAAAAAGTAGGCGAGAACTCACTCAAGAAGGACAGAAGGAGGGAGAGGAACTGTGAGTAATTTGTGATCAGGATTGAGCTGTCAGGATCAAGTGCAAGTGCGTAGGTTTGCATGATAACAGTCAGACAAGAGAAGGGATTCCGAAGAACAGTTGGACTCTTCTAGCTTTGCATTTGTTGGTCTGGGCTGTGCATGCTTAGAGAAGAACACATCTGGATTGAGTTTTCTGTGGAGCCGGGAAGGAACATTCCAGAGTGCCGGCGGTCAGACGGGCGGTTCCAAGTCAATAAACTGTGGCAAGGCTGACTCAGGAAGAGTAGAAACTGAGGAAGTCCAGGGATAAAATGGATCAGCTCATGGAGGCTGGGGAGAAGTTGGGGCTCTCAGGGAGTGAGCTCCGACAGTTTGTGCAAGAGCAACAAGCATTGGAGAGGGAAGAAAGAGCGAAGGAGAGGGAAGTGCAGAAAATGAGGCTGGAAGCTGAGGAGAGAGAGAAGGAGAGAGAGGCCGAGGAGAGAGAGAAGGAGAGAGAAGCTGAGAAAAGGAGGCTGGAAGCTGCAGAGAGAGAGAAGGAGAGAGAGGCCGAGGAGAGAGAGAAGGAGAGAGAAGCTGAGAAAAGGAGGCTGGAAGCTGCAGAGAGAGAGAAGGAGAGAGAGGCCGAGGAGAGAGAGAAGGCAAGAGAGGCAGAAGAAAGACAGAAGGAGGCAGACAGGAGGCATCAACTAGAGATGAAGAAGCTTGAGAGGGAGCTGGCGGCCGCCGGGCCTATAGCAGAGCCAGTGGGGCAAGCTAGGGCGAAGGCCCCAAAGCTGCCCTCCTTCCAAGATGGGATAGACGACTTAGACGCTTACCTCCTTAGGTTTGAGAGGTTCGCGGCGTCGAACGGGTGGCCGGAGGACCAATGGGCGCCAAACTTAAGTGCCCTGTTGTCAGGCGAGGCCCTCAAAGCATACTCGAGACTGCCTGGTCACGAAGCTCGGATTTACCGAACCGTCAAGAAAGCCCTCATGGAGAGATACAACTTGACAGAGGATGGGTTTCGTGAGAAGTTCAGGAACAACAAGCCGGAGGCGGGGGAGAGCCCCCAGCAATTCATTGTTCGGCTCGAGAACTACCTGGAGCGTTGGTTGGAGCTGTCCGACTCGACAAAGTCATACGAGAGTCTTAAGAACCTGTTTGTGAAGGAGCAATTCATGGACGCATGCCCGCGGGACCTGGCGGTGCACCTCCGGGAGCGGGGCTCGGCATCGCTGGAGGAGCTGGCCGAGATGGCCAAGCACTTCTTGAATGCTCATCGAAGGGAACTTGGCAAAAAGGAGGAGGAGGAGAAGAATTCGAAGCCAGCGCAGGGCCGTGGCCGCCCACAGCCTGGGCCCACGAGCGGGGCAGGCACGTGCTACCACTGCGGGGACCCCAGCCACTTTATAAGGGACTGCCCCATGTTGAAACAGGAGGCCCAGCCCTCGGGGGCTAGTTCCTTCTTTGGCGAGATGAAGACCGGATCCCCACCGACTGCGTTCATCGTCAGGGGCCAAGTGGATGGAACGGCGGTCCCCTTGCTGTTAGACACCGGCAGTACACATACGCTGATCCGAGAGAGCCTGGTAGACGCCAGAAAAGTCAGGCTTGACAACCAAGGCGGGATAACTTGCATTCATGGGGAAGAAAGAAAGCACCCCAGCGCTCGGGTGGAGATCCGGGTCGGGCATAGGAGCTACAGGGTAAATGCGAAAGTGATCCCAAACCTGCCGCGCCCTGCAATCGTCGGACGAGATGTTCCCCATCTGGCTGAACTGGTAGAGCTGTGTGCGTCCGGGAAGCAGGAGCCATCCGTGACTCCAACAGCTGAAACGCGGGAGTTCAATCGGAAGCCCAGAACCGCGTGGGGCTGGGAGAAGGTTTCCACTGGTAATGGGCCAGTATCCGGTCGCCATGGTGGCAAAAGTCGCGGCTTTGACAGGCAGGACCGGAGCTACGGCGGGGACCAAGGATTCAAGTCGAGTGTTCGTGGCTACAATGGCCGTGGCAGGTCCTATGGGGGAGGTGAGCGTGACTTGGGCTCGCGTTATGGGGACGCCCACAGAAGGGGTCTTGCGGCAAGGCCAAAGCTTCGGTTGGCGGCACGTACCATACCTGCTGAGAGCCCTCCGCCCTTGTCACACGGGAACTCACGGAGAGATATATACGGGGACGCAAAACCTGTAGACACAGCCGCGAGGGAGCGTGAAATCGAGGAGAAGCTGGCACAACAGAAGATGTGGCGGGAAGAGAGAGAGCTTCTTCAGAGCTGGTGTCTGCAGCCCTGTATCGTGGAGTGAACTCGGACTGATGAACTGACGATTTATTAGTTAAGCGATATGTAACAAAGTTCGGCAATGTGTAACCTTTGTTTTCAATTAGTTCCATTTATCGACGTGGTAGCTATTATTGGCTTGTTAAGTAAGTTTCTAGTGAAGGTTAACTGTATCGTTATTCTAATAGAGTTGGCGACTAGATTTGTGATTGAAATGGTTTCAATCAAGGGAAAAAGGGAGGATATGTGACGGGGTCATCTAGAATGATTTGAGCCGGCCCGCAGATTTCTAAAGATAGAGCCCTAAGTAGGTCAGTGGCCAGTGGAGACGGAGACTCCCTGGGAGACAGACGTGATCTCAGATGCTCTCATAGTTCTACTAGTCATTGTTGTACGTAGGTTTGGGAAGCAGATTAAAAGGAGTTCCCCTCCAGTTGCGCGTTGGAGTCTTGGACTGAGTCGGTTCTCTGACAGTTGGGAATAGTGAACATAGCATGACAGCCTTGGTCTGTGCAAATAGGATATTCTTTGTGAGTCTACATTTCATAGTTTTAACTTGTTATGTCCGAACTTCAAATATTTTAGAGTACATAATATGTATCAAAATATGAGATATCAATATGGCAGTGAATGTAGTAACACCAGTGAGAGAGTTTTTTAAAATCTTTCTTTAATATTTTCTTTTGTCATCTTTGAGTGTATGCATGGTGCTTTTTAAACCAACTAATAGTGCAGTTGGTTAGCAATACAGCCTTCATTTTTTGCCGAGCATACGAGTCACCCATATGCTTTCGATAAATGTGTTTGGTTCTTTTATGTGGCTGCAATGGCTTAAAGCTCCCACATACATTGGACTACCAACTTGATGTCACCATCATATCTAAGCTGAGGCAAATCTTGGGATCTCACCCAGTGTAGTCCATATAAATGTATACAATATGTATATGGTGCTACGAGGGACGTTCAATAAGTAATAACTCTGACTCATTTCCCGTAGCAGGAGATTAATGAAACTTGGCACAGTTATTAGTCTTTCTCTTCATAGAAACCACACGGAGTTATCCATTTCTCCCATCGTTTGATGCAGCTCTGGACACCGTTTTTGTAGGACACCCCAGGTTGGTCCTCCAACAGATGCCTCATCAATGGCAGAAGAGGAACGACCAGGTCTGGGAGCTGTTTCCACAGACTTCCGACCGTGCTTGAATTCAGGATGCCAGCGTTTTACAAGGTCATGTCATGGGGCATCATCACCACGAGTTTCTTTCATTTCATCAAAAGTCTCCTTTGGTGTGCGTCCTTTCAAATACAAAAACCGGATCACTGCACGACACTCAACTGGCTCCATTTCACACTTGGTCCATTTCACACCTAACTCAGTTCAAACACCAGTAAATCAGACACCACAATTAGTTCAGAGCTCTTTTTTGCAACATAAACTATAGAGATATGAATCATTACACATGCAACATTTCTTCTAGATCAGACAACTGGAAGTGGGTTAGAGTTATTACTTATTGAACGCCCCTCGTAAAATACAATGTACATGTAGGTACATCCACCCAAACTCTGGTACATTAATGATGACTTGTAGAAATTCAGACAGTAGTGTTTACGTTATTGATGTAACAGCAATAATGTTCAATACATAGACAAAGTAAACACGTTTTTACAAATATTTATGGACACTGTTTTTTAAATATTATGTCTCAAGTTTCATGTCCATTAGGAATAGCCCAAAACATTAATTGCAGTATGCTGCCTTTCATTACACATGGTGTTGTTACAACCCCAGTCTGTGTCTGCCTCCTATCATCAGGAACAATATCGATAATCTATTTACAGAGATATTTTTTAGAAGTCAAACATGTATAGCTAATAATATAGAAACATTCCTCAAAAAATCACAATAATATTGTACAGGAATAACCTGTCATAGTTATACATAAATGTGTGTTTTTTTAAAGTCAAACTTGTTGCTTATTGTTAGATACATGTGTACAAAACGACTGATATTTTACATGCATAAACAGCTTTTACAATTTACATGTTTTATAAGTATACAAATACAGTTTATTTCCAATGTAGAGCCCGTTACTCAAGCGTTAAAGAGCGGGCAGCGGTCATTTACATCAGCTCTTTCTTCGTACCCAAGAAAAGATTTGCGGTCGATTTGGTCTTAAATATTTTTTCATCAAAACCAGTAAAGCAGAGTACAAATCAAGCTTTTGCTTTCTTTACAATGCAGATCCCCTTTTGCCATTTTGGGCAATGGCTGTGCGAAAATCGTCAAGTCCTTGTTATCCTTCAAGTACTGGCTGGAATGTCATTGTTGTAGATTATTTCTCGCTTGTTGACTTGAAGTTATTGTGAATGGAAAGTACTGATCTATAAACTTTGTCTTTTTTGGTAAAAGTTGTGCAATGTGTTTATATGCATGTAGCATTAAGTGATGTCTCAACAACAAAACTGTCTTTGTACAATATAATTTGTGGCACCTAACTTGCTCCCCCTCCAAATGCATTTACAATGAAAAAAGTAATTGAAAGGTTTATTGCAAATTCATGCCCATGGCCCATGAACAAAATCAAATAATGAAACGATTGAAAACATGTAAATAATGTAAATTCTAACATACAAAGATTAAGTGATTGAATGCACATAGACTATAGAAAAGGGTTCTACACCTACGTTACTATAATTGTACATTGCCTTCAAGTCGTAGAGGGGAGGCCATAAAAGATACAATATACACGTATGCAATTCAGTTTGCTTCCGCATTGTTGTGTTGTACATTGTAGAAGTGTTAAAAACCCACTGTTTTTTTTTTAGTAAAGTACGTCATAATTCTACAGTTGAAGGCTGCAGTATGTGAGACGATGGCACATCAGCACCGTAAGCTAAGGGCACAACCCGCCGTACGTGTAATTGGTCCGTACATTTTTTTGGGAGGCCACGTCCGCCACGTATTTCTGACAACGTTCAGGCTGCACAGGGCAGGCGCATCGCTCGTACTGGCACGTTCGGGGGGCGAATCCGCAGCCCCATGGCACACAAAGTTTTGCCTGCACGTTAAGTTTTACGGCGTGTCTGCGTGCTCCAAAATCCGCCGGATTCCCTACGAGTTCGTACGGAGCCGGTACTTGCCACTTACGGATGCCAAAAGATTGACCACGTTTTGGCACGTAGACAGCACGTATTTGCATGCACGTGGGTTGTGTCCTTAGCTTTACAGACGTATCTACGTGGCAATTAAGTGTCTCACCTAAACACCTGGGGTTTACAATCATTACCATGGTTACAGACGTCATTCGTCTGTTATATAGAGTATCCCAGTGGCACACTTTTCTCTTGCCGTCTCCATGTCTCTGTTTAAGTGCTGATGTGCTATTCGCAGCGGATATTTCACCAACGCTGTGACAAGCTGTTGGCGTCACTCTAGCTCTGTTAATATGCACTCTCACTGTACTTGCCTCATGCGTCACTGCAGAGTTCTAAAGATACTCAACGAATCTCAGGGATAAAGAACGTATTTTCTTACTTTTGTGTCACCCCTGACTTAATGTTGGGGATATCGTGCAAAACGTACAAAGAAAATGCAAGAAAACACAAAACATGTAAAAGGAAATCATTTTTACCTCCATGAAAAATTGAGGTATTGTTTTTGTTGTGCACGTGTGTGTTTCCAGATATTTGTGGCCAGCATAACTTTAGAGTCTCTGGATGGATTGTAATTATGATATTTGGCATGTTGGCAAGTGTTGGGAAGACGAAAGTCAAGGTCAATTTTGGAAACCCTGGTGTGTGACCTTGATACTGCAGCAGAACTTCTGCTTTTTGTATCTTTTGTCCTGGACATAGTCTTGTCTTGATATTTTTATGGCATGTAGGTCTTCGTGTAAGGAAAAAGGCGTAGGTTTAGGCCCCCTGGTTTATCGGGGAATTCGTGGAGCGCTCGGTCAAATCAGCAATGCCGCCAACATGCCACAACTTTAGTGAGATACCCCCTTTAGGCTATAACGTCATATTTCCAAACCGGGGCCCATTCGGGCTAGGGGGCTGTTTGTGGAAACGAAATCGAAAAATAGAAATGTATACGTAAAAATATACACACTGATCATGTCCACGACTATATTTGTCTTCATGTCTTGTGTAGTTTAGTGCCTTTCAGATCATACTTTCCGTTCCCGAAAGCTGCCCGGTTGGGCCCCGGTATGGAAATGTGACGTAGTCCTTAATATGACATCATGTGCAGGAAAGTCTGGATCCCAATGCAGAATGATGAGTCTACAGAACCAGTTCTTGTGCGTTTTGCTGTAGATACAGCCCCCGTATGAAAGTTTAAAACTGCGAAAGATGTACAGGTTGTATGCGCAAGACCTTGTTTTTCTTCACCGCTTTCTTCTCCGGTTCCTGTAAGGACAAAAAGAATTGTATTAGAATGGCCGCTAAAATTATGTCATCAATGGGCTTATAGTAGGGAAAATTCAGGTCCAGGTCCGGTCCAGGGGATCAGGTCCAGGTTTGAACCTGGACCTGATTCAGTATGTGAGAACTTGTGAATGGACGATACTTAAAACAATGGTCCATTTCGCAACAAAGACATCTGTCGATCCTACAATGCTAACTGCCTCTGTACTATTGACTGTAAAACTTGGTAGAAATGACTATAGAATATAGTCTACTTCACTCTTGCTATATTACTCGACCGGTAAGCCCCGAAATGTGTGATTCCCGATCATATAATATGTTCATTTTGCAAAAGGTCCAACATCCAGCCCACCTAATTTTTTCAGGTCCGGTTTTTCTGGACCGGTCCAAATAACAAAACGGTTTTGTACCTGGTCAGGTACCGTACCGGTACCCAGTCCTAGCCTATACGTCATGGAGTTGTTTCAGTTCCTTGGCTCAATGCCATCGTTATGCGGTTTCCTCTGACAAACGAGATTTGGGGAGCCATGGTTAGGTCAACCAGTTAACCACACAACTGATTGCATTGTCCCGAAGCCCCTGGAGGCACATATCGTTAGCGAAGATGTATGGGACAAATGTTCCAGCATTTCTTTGTGAGTAATTTCCTCCGTGTACTATATGGAGGCTCTATTACCTTCATGAAAATGGAGGTACTGTTTTGGGCCAGCCTGGGTCTGTTCAAGAATTTTGGGTTGTGTGTTTATGTTTCGGAATATTTGTGGTCAGCATAACTCTAGAACCTCTGAATGGATTAAACTAAATTAATTAAGGTCAAGATCAATTTTGGGAACTTCCGGTTTTCGCATCTTTTGTCCTGGGCATGATATGGTTTGTATTTTTTGGTGGCAGATACTCCGTGATGTAAGAAATAAGTGGTGTAGGTTTGGACCCTCTAGCAGTTTACTCTGAAAACTGCATGGGCGTTTTTTCTGTCTGGATGCTATATGTTCTTGTGATACGTGAGACCGTTGTAATTTGAGTAACCTGTCAATAGAGTGTCAGGAAGTGAGTGGGAAGAGGTTGTCACTGCAATGCTCAGACTTGCAGTATTGACAGCTAGGAAGTATCAGACCTGACAGGTCATGGGGTCAATGAGAGAGGCTACTAATTCACGGGGAGGTATCACGTTTGGTATACCTGTTTTTTTACAGTTATTTATTTACTATGATCATTTTCACAATAGAGTGATTGGAATGATCATTAGACACATGTATCTTAATAAAAATTTTATTTGCAATGTTAAAATCTTTGAATTCTTGTTGTGGTTACTTTGTAAAAAAATTGTCTGCAGTCCAACAAAACTTTGTGCATGACTAATCCATAGCCTACATCAGGCATTTCTACGGGTGTATGGGGATCGTAGAATTCGGCAAAATAATCGGGAAATTGGCCAGGGGAGTCAGTTCATGCTGCGGTTAATGTTGGCGACTGGCAAACTCCTCTATAGCTGGTAGTTAACTCTTCTGGCAAATTATTCTCCCTATAATAGCGATCATGGTCAGTCTGGGAGAGACTGATCCACATGCATCCACTGAAGTAGCATTCTTTTGTGCTATCTCAATAATGTAGAGGATGCTCGCAGGCAGTAGAGCAAGTCATTACAGAGATGGGTTGTGCATGGGAGGAATCGCAACGGTGATTTCAGTAATAGTACTACAAACATGGTGCAACCGAGGACAGGGAACCCAAGTAACAAACTGTAACATACCATGGGAGCTGACATGTATGGATGTAGGGTTTTTTTCGCGTGAGTCATTTTTGCAATATACAGTTAAGCCTGGTCTTATCAGCTTCTCAAAGGACTTAGGAAAATGGTTGGTGAGGGAGAGTGGTTGCCTTGAACAAATAGGTTGGTTAGCCAATAAAGTACATCATGATTTTTGCACAATATCCATCTCTGTAAGTTCCAAGAAAACATAATACAGTTATTAACTAAACTCCATATACACATGTATGACAAAAACGCTATGTTGCTAAAGATCGAATGTGGTCTTCGTGTACGTTGTCTGTTCCTAAAACAGCAAGAAAGGCTTCCAGTATTTTTTATGTTTTTTTTTTCTTTGCACAGTCTCAATGTGCTTCCCTGATTTTGTCTTATGTATGGAGCAATCAACTGTTGATTGGGATTGTTGATTGGGGTAAGAATGCCCCCTGGAGACTGCAAAAAGTGGTTGGTTTGGGGGTAAAATGGTTGGTTGACAGAGGGTTTGAAATGTGTAATGGTTGGACGAGACTGTTTTAACATGGCTTGTGAGTGGAGGTGATTGGCTACGCCAGGCGGTTTCCCGACAAAGCTGGACTGTGATTGTTAAACTTTAAAAAAAGTTAGCGGCTCTTGGTGAGAGACCAATTTGCAGATGTTGGCACATTGGCGCACCAAACCCGTTGTTGTGTTTTTGGCACACATTTAGACAGATTAGCGTGGGCGTCATTGTGCAAAGTGCCTTTCCCAATGGCACAACGTTGGGGCATGGTGGGTATCGAACTCGGGACCTTTCGATTCCTAGCCAAACGCACCACCAGTTACGCCACACTAACGCCAATTGTTCAGCTAAAAGGTTTGGACCAGTTTGATCAGTTGGTGGCGCTTGAACCCAACTATTACAATACACCTATCAGCCTTAAGTATACAATACATCTATCAACCTTGAGTTTCCATCAGGGGCAATAACCGAGAGTTCATCAACGCTACAAGTTCATAGACATTGTCCTTGCTAAGTTCAAGCATCGGAAAATCATTAAATCATCGTTTCAGTAAAGATCCATCATCAAGAGATACCTCTACATCATGGTAGTAAGTGTGTAAGTCCATTCCGACACAGTCCAATGGTGCAGTAAATCATTTAACACTTCCAAACACAGTGATTTTATCGACTTCCTCTGTAGAGCTTTTTCGGCTGGCTTGATAGTGTCATTTTGATGTATAGCCGCCCCCGAAGCTCGCACACTCTGACAACTTATTGAAGGTTTGGTTGAAATTATTCTATTGATTATAAGTTGTCCTCGTGCGTAGGATAGCGGTGAAGGTTGTTATAAGTAATAACTGATTCGAAGGGATCGTTTTAATTTATAGCCATTCTCAATCAAAGCTCGCACACCCTGACAACGTACTAAAGGTCTTGCTGAAATTATACTATTGATTATAAGTCGTCTTCGTGCGTAGGATAGCGGTGAAGGTTGTTATAAATAATAACTGATTCGCAGGGGTCGTTTTCATGTATAACCATTCTCAAAGCTCGCACACTCTGACAACTTATTAAAGGTCTTGCTGAAATTATACTATTGATTATAAGTCGTCTTCGTGCGTAAGATAGCGGTGAAGGTTGTTATAAGTAATAACTGATTCGCAGGGATCGTTTTATAAGCAGGAAATACGGGTTACCGTGGGCACAGCTCCATTAAGGCCCAATATCTATGCAGCTGGCGGAAAAGTGTAGGCCTGACCCGTGAAAAGCTTTCAGACATTCCATTTTCCACCATCGTTATCTTTTGTCAAACAGGTTCTAGGCTTATATTTGATGGTTATTGATTGGTTCTCCCGCCTATCCGGAGGATGTGGGTATGAAAGCACGTTGATTGACAGGAAACGAAATTTCGGGTAAGTCGGTGGAGCTGACGTCTCTGATTAAACCGTTTATCCGTTTAAAAAAAAAAGGCTAGACCTACAGGGGCAAGCACGGGAAAGAGTATGTTTGAGCCAAGCCTGTGTCACAATTCAAGCAAACGCCGGCCGAATTCTTAGATGGGCTGGAGTTGAAAACAAAATCGCCCGAGCGTCGACAGTATTTTTCGCTGAAAATCTTCCCAGTCACAAATTGAACTGGGCTTGGTGTGTAATTCCGGAGTCCAAACACGACAATATTCAATTCGGGAATGCAACATTTTTACTAGGTTTAATATAACACATTCGTATGCCTATCAACACAGTTGCCCATACCTAACTTGTTGTTTTGCGCGATTACAATATCTACACGTTTTTGTGACATGCACACCATTGGGACCTGCAAACCCTAGCGCGTGACTGATATTGGCGCACTGTACCGTTGCGCCATATACTCTGTAAGACAAGCCATTATTTGTTTTGCTCACCCCTAATCTATTCATCGTCTCTAGAGACATCATAAATACAGGCCCTCCCTCCCCATGGGCGATTTCTGTCTTTGTCTGAAAACGGACCGAAAATCCACAAGGACTTCGCCAAGTAAGTAGGCTATATTTTCGGCGTGTTTCTCCGTCCGTCTATCTGTCTGTGAATAGCATTACTCGAGAAGCTATGAATAGATCCTGATGCTATTTGGTAGGTAAGGGTGGGTAAAAAGAAGTACAAGTCCGATAATGGGCCCCCTAGTTTCCATTAAAAAGATGGTCCTTGAGACTATGTGGTAGCAAAAACTCCTAAAAGTACCCCAGTAACATCTCCATAGTCATAGACTTCATAGCCGAATCCAATCAATTAATGATTATGGGTGAAAAGGGTCAACGGCCTACATATTTAAGGACACAATTTGTGTTCTGTCTGACATTGGGGGTCACCTTGTCACCGTTATCAACATCGATCTTTTGCGTTAGCAATACCACAGGGGATAATGTCATTAAATCTTTCATTGCACTCGTTAAGAAGAGAAACGACCACAACCAGCTGCCGCTTCAGCCATTTCAGTAACCTGGAATCCAGTCTACTACTGGCTCGGCCTACCGTAGTTAGTGCAGGCTTTGTACGGGGCCAGTGAAGCTCCCAGCCGCCAGGGTAATCGGCCACACCCGGTAGGATGTTCACGCGGTTAGACTTTAGCCCAGTGGGATAATTAGCCATGGATGGCAAAATTAACTCCCACCGTGCAAAACTACTACCGGGTGTGAAAGATTACCCCGGCGGTGGAAAGACATCCAGTCCCGAAGGTAACCTGGCCAATCCACGGTAGACTGGATTCCAGGTTACCATTTCAGCGGCAAAGTAAAGTTTACGCTATGGTTACGTCGATGAAGGTTAGACATCTAGGCAGAGCATTACATAATACGAGTACGCAATGATCAGTGACTGATCATAGAAAGTCACAGATGATACGTCTGTTCCTTTGGGTAATCTACATAAATGCTTGATCGATTTCGTATTATGTAACTTTATGGTTATTACCTCAATGAAAAATAGGGGTATTGTTTCTGGTGTGTCTGTGTGTCCGGATTTTGCTGTCAACATAACTGAAAACCAGTTGATGGATTACGATGACATTTGGTATGTGTGTAGGTGTTTGGAAGACGAAGGTCAAGCTAATTTTTGGCCCCCTAGTATGTAAAATTGTTGTTTTGGGTGTGACTGTGTGTGTGTCTTGCGTGTTTGTATTTCCGAATATTCGTGGTCAGCATAACTTTAGAACTTCTGTATGGATCTCAATGATGTTTAATATGAGGATAGGGGTTGGGAAGATGAAGGTTGAGGTCGATTTTGAGCCCCCTCGTGTGTGACCTTGGTGTTGCAGGAGATCTTCTGGTTTTTGTTTCCTTTGTCCCGGACGTATGGTTTTGATTTTTGTTGGCAGATATCTCGTGATGTACGAAAGAAGTGGTGTACGTTTGGGCTCCCTAGCAGCTTGCTCTGGAACTGCAAAGGTTTTTTTTTGTTAAAATACTTCAAGTAGGATAATTGATGACCAAACAGCATTTTCAGTAACAAGATAAATACTATTCGACACGTCTACGACTATCTCAAGGATGCCTTCGACTGACGATAGTTGAACAAATGTGACCAGGGTTGTACCGGTGGCGTATGGAAAATTGCGATACGGAAGACTAATGCACATGTCAAGGGTATAAAGACATTAACGGCGTGAAAGTGACATTCGAAGGACAAAAATGACATAAAACGCAGCTGGTAACTCATCAACGTGTTGTCACAGTCATTAGTAAACATGGACCTGATATGGAGCGGATATTACTCAATTTGCCGGAAGGACAAGTAACGTCCACGTAGAAATTTTGTAGCAAAATGATTTTCCATGGGGATTATGAGTCTATTTGCCAAACAAGCTGTAAATGATTGACAGTGGGGGTCATCAACTAATTCATATCAATCTCCATCTTTTGTGCAAGTAGTAGAACGAGTAATGATGTTTTAATTACTGTTCAACGAGCGCATCAAATGCAAGCATCGGGTGTAGCAACTGTGTCGCAATGTTGACACAAGGGCATGTCACCATGCACGGTGGTCAAATACGGGCTCAAAACCTCCCATGTCTAGCCGAATTCGAACCTTCTTCCATGATGTTCCATCTGACGTAATTCGAACCGAACCCGTGTTCTATTTAGGTCATCTACGGTCATTGCAGGTAAAACCGTGCTTTCTGGCATTTTCCCCCCAACTAACTTGAATCAGGCGAAAAAGATAGTTTTTAACCAATATAAACAATTTTCTGTACAGTACATCCATGCTATCACTTTGTTTGGGACCTGTGATATTTAACGAAGCTACTGACGTTTGTGTTGGTGACCTTGGATATTATAAGTGTTGTTTACACCGGTATCAATTACACCCTCCCGCTCTCCGTGCGGCATGACATGCGTGTAAACATCGTTTAAGATCTCCACCAAGAAGAGTCCAACTTAACTCATTGACGGCTCAAAATGACCGCAACGGTTTTCCCGAGATTTCTGTTTTTGGGATTTTTAAAAAATGCCTTAGATTTTGAATTATTGGTAATTAAGTGCGAAAAATGCCATTTTTACTCATATTTTTGACTGTAACTTTGCTTAGAATTAAAAATTAAAAAATCCCAAAAACAGAAAGTTTTATTTGCCTCTCAGATGATGAAAAATATAAAAATCGAGAATTTGCCATGGCACTTGCGGCCCATCTTATCAAGAGTATGGTCATATTGAAGGCCTTGAAACAGAAAATAATCGTCTTTGGAAGCAAAATCGAAACAAAACAACTATCTCAATTCAAACGGGAAGATTGAAACTATCTAAAATTGCGAATTTAATCTTATTTTGAATACATTTTCCTTGTCATAACATTCTGTTTATTTTGAAATATTTTACGGTTAGCAAATAGTAGGCCTCTTGTAACCCGATACTCTGTCGAACTCGCATAGCAACGGGAAAGAATACCCTAGCAACCGACCGCCGTGATGTGGTATCATTATTCTAATTACGAAAGAAGTGAACCATTTGATGAAAAAAGCACACTAAATTCATCCTAATGTCTCCAAGTTTAATGTAAAAACTACTCATTAAATCACAAAATCGATGCATTGCAGAAAGGGTATTTGTCTTCCGCGTCTTCCAAACAAGAAGTTAAGATTTTGAAAACTATCCCTTAGAATGAGAGTAGCCACCTATTGTCAATGTTTTCATTCATTGTTTTTATTCGAATTCCATGAATAGTTTTATTAGTTTGTTAAATATATAGATGGGCACTTATCCATCAGAAAAGAACTTGCAATAAAATCATAATATTGGTTGGAGTAGGATTTTGTTTACTCATTGACTGCCAGAATCTTTACGAAGTCGTCAGAATTTACGACTATATATAGATGAAAGGTTCTAAGATCCTACACGACAGCAGTTCTAAATATATACCACTCAACATCTCTGATGGACATCTCGAATCGTGTTCCACCTACGATCAAAAGGATGGAAACTTCTTTTTCTGCCTGTCTCATCGTGAAAGTTTGGTCCATCAACATGGCAAACCACTTAAGGCGTTGATTTATATTGAATCTATCTCATCCTCTCACCAAAACGCACCGCCCACACATCACAGCATGGCCTTGAACCTCCTGCCATTGCCATTGCTCTCACTCAATGTTTGGCTTCGGGAGCTGGAGAAGAATGGCCCCTAGCTGTCTCGCGGTTTCAGTCATGTCAATTTATGTCCAAAGATCAATAACGATCCGCTAACGACGGCCGTTCCACTAGAGTTCACTCTTTAGAGCCGGAATGAAGTGAGAAGGGTCCTTCACCAAAGGAAATCGCGAGCTAACAGCCACGGCTGACTGGCCATACATCAGCGTAACCACCCGTACAGTATGGCTGTCTTTTATGGCCATTGCTGCGAGTCAAGGATTTGACCCCCATTACCAGGCCGCTGGGCATACGTTTACCCTTTCATGTCGGCGTCCTAACATTCAAATCCAATTACGGGCAATGGAAGGATATATCTCTAACTGCCAGGAGTTAGCAAACTCAGCTGAATGTTGTGCGCCCCGCTACAGACATTAGTCAATGGGGAGTGTACAACTTTTGCTGTCTTTTTCACAGCCATCGTTATTTGTATCGGGAACGTCTATTGCTTTGTACATACTGATGAAACACTAGAGGCAAGTAGAATAGTTTCTTTACCCCAAGCTCGCTCCCGTGATTCGAACCCGCGACCTATCGCGCCGAGGGCAGCTAAACTCCCAAACCAAGCACGCTACCGATATCGCCACAAAGGCTCCTTGGCAAGGACGGTAGGCGGTGCTTGAACCCCACTGTTACACTGAAACAATTCATTTATGGAAGATTGCTGATCTTATATATGATTTCTATGTAGGATTGGCGCCAAGCACACCACAAATATGGGCCACGTAACACCAAAAATACGGTTCATGTTCATTTGTCTGTGGCTTCACCTTAGGGGTACCGGGTCCGTAAGGACAGTTTGCAATGATTATGTAGGTTACATAATATAATTTGCCTCCTGAAAATGAAAAGGCGGGAGCAGAAGAGCTGCCAACGTGTCTGGCAATTACAGCGTGTAACAATCATCCACCGCCGTGCATAAAAGACATCAGGACCTCCAGGCAGAGCCATAAACAGGTTGATACTGACAGCAAACGTGCTTACCGCCGCCTAACAGATCACTCCACTCGTGTTATTGACGAAGTACAAGCCCTTGCCGCTCACCTTGAAAGTTTGAAGCCTTCATTTTTCATTACAACCTGCACCAAGGTTGCTGACCCGGGCATGGAAGCGTGTGGTGTAGCGCCATTTCGCCTGGGAGTTTGTGTTTGTAAGACCTTTAGCAACTCTGATATACACTTAATTCAAAGGGAGAGCGTCGGCGTGGCGTGTCAGAGGTCCTGGATTCAATACTCTGCTCAGCGCCTCGTCGGTCTCTTTATGCTACTAACTTTTCCAAAGTTCTCTCTTCTCCTTTTGAGTACGGACGTTCAACTCTCTGCTTGTGCCATTCTGATTTTACGGTTTCACTTTGAAGCTTGATCATTATACTGAATATTAGAAACGTATTTTCTGTGTGTGTGTGTGTGTTTGTGTGTTGTGGGAGTATACAACATAGCTCAAGAAGCTTTGGATGGATCCTACTGATATTTGGTGTGCGAGTAAGGGGTCGCGAAAACAAAGGTCAAATTCAATGATGCGTCCCCTAGCGGCCTTCTAAGGTACTGCAACGGAACTTGCGGTTTCGATTTCTCGTTTTTTGCACATGGTGGGGTTTTGTAGTGTTAGATAGCTCTCTGAACGAAGATTATGCAGTGTAAGTTTGTTCCCCGCCTACGTTTTTTCGAACTACATGAATGATTTTTTTTTTTCATTTCATTCATTTGCCAATGGCACACACATAAACGGATTTTTTACAATGTCAGTAAATGATAGGGGCCAGATGGTCCTACTGGCAATAGCCGTCAAATGTTACACATGATAAAGTGTTGTTGTCTAGTGGTGACATATCAAGGTTAGGGTTATTAGGAAGAATTATTGGTCTGTCGTCTTCTACTTGACCGAGACCGTTGAATATTGGACTTGAATAATCCATGGCTTTATAAATTGAATATGATCTATGATGTTAGAATACGATTTGAGTAGAAAGCCAACAAATATTTTCATCAGTAAAACTCGTTGAACTACGTTTTTGCATGCTCAATGATCAGCGCCATAGTATACCAACAATAGATTCTTAGTTTTTGTTCTTTCGCATCTTCTTTGACCTTGTAATGTTCCATGACGTTGATATACGTTTACGATATTGATTTTTGTAATCCACGGCATATTTTTGCTTATTTTAAAGCTGCTTGGCACGATTTACAGTATGGTATGGATCGCCGCCCTAGTGGAATGGGGTATATTGGCACCCATCTGTCTCGGAAGACAATGGTATACAGACAGGTGGGTAGGCGACCCGTCTGCCTGGCCTGCACATAACTGTTTTTAAGAGCAGTGCTATAATTGGACCAATTTGTACATACACATTTCAACGACGAACGTGATATATAGATGGTGTACTGTATTTTGTCATTCACCCTACTTTTCCACCCTATTCTCCCCATTTGCCAACAGTACACATATATAAACGGCATTTAAAAATGTCAGTAACGGAAATAGCCGTCAAACGTGAAAATGATAAAGTGGTGTTGTCCGGCCATGACGTATCAAGGTCGGGGTAATAAAAAGAACAATTTATTGCACTGTAGCCTTCCACATGACGTGATGGATACCATTATTTATTGGTTTGTATGACCTGTAACTAGGGTTGGGTACCGGTACAGAAAACAGAGTTACAGGTTACAAATAGCCGCCAAACGTGAACACGATAAAGTGGTGTTGTCTGGCCCTGACGTATCAAGGTCAGGGTAATAAAGAGAAAAAATATTGCGCTGCCGCCTTCCACTTGATAGAGACCGTTGTTTATTGGGCCTGTATGACCTATTACTTTAAAAATTGAATAGGATCCATGATAAGAGTTTATGATATGAGTTGAAAGCCAACAAAAGCACACGCATTCTTTATCAATGAAATGCGCATTCGTTGAAACTACAAACTTTTACTCGCTCAATGGTCGTTGCCTCAATGGAATGCGTTCAACCTGGTTCACACGTGCGTAAATATTCAAATCCGTTTGATCAGGTCCATATGGCAGTTTTAGCTTCTACAAGGCTCCACAGGACACTGTTAAAATAGTAGAAATTAGACAAATATAGATGCATAACATGCCAAAGTAGTTAGCTGACCTGGTTTGCGACCCAGCTAAATCGTCTGGCATATTATCTGTATATATTTGTCCAATTCATATTATTTTTACAGCAACATGTGGAGCCTGGAAGAGGCTATGACTTCCATACGGACCTCATACGGACTAGAATATATTCAACACACACGTGTGAATCCACTAGACGGCGATCGTGCTGTGACCTCGCTGCGACCTAATTTGGATATCAGTGGAGCCTATTGTTGGGCCAATGCATCCATTTCAACGATGGGCTTACAGATATAGAATGTGACAGATGTTTTGTTCATTCTCCCTACTTTTTTCTCCGCGCTGTCCGCACGTACATCTATCTACCAACATTTAACCCTCTTCATGCTTAAGTACCCCTTTTGGCACCAAATTTGCATTGTTTACAGGGTTAGGCAGCGGGAAGAAGGTTAAGAATATGTGTACCTACCGGTGCGGGTTCCCGATGATGCCCACGTGTTTCTGTAGTCTGTCCGCTACACGTGGCTCTCTATCTCTCTCACCTCCACCGTCACACAGTTGGTGCTCTGGAGGGTCTTCATGGACACCCGGGTCAAGCCTGTGTCCCGCCTCCTGTATGCAAATTCACACACAAAACATAATTATCCGTTAGTATGATGCATTGACTGAAAATGTACATTTTTAGCGTCGCCAAGAAGGTTTCGCCTAGCCTCCTGTATTCAAATTCACATACAAAACTTAACCGTTGTTATGCTGCATTGGCTTCAAATGTACATTTCTACCTTCGCCAAGAAGGTTCGGCCCTCTGTATGCAAATTCACACACAAAATATAAGCGTTATGATACATACGCTAAAGATGTACGTTTTTACCGTCGCCAAAAAGATTATGTTTTCGGTGTGTAAGTGTGTCTGTGTGAGTGTTTGTGTCTGTTTACAGTGAATATAACCCGAGAAGCCTTAGTTGGAACCGGATGATATTTCGTAGAACGAAGGTCAAGTTTGATAATGGCCATGGGCCTCCTAGCGGCTCTATGAAGTATTGCCCCGGAACCTCAGGTATTTATATCTCGTTTCAACCTTTGTTAATTCATGAAAAGCTCCAATCGGCCTACAGGTCGCTTTTCGTTGAGGTCATGAGGGAAAATGTAAGAATCAGACAAATATAAAGAATACATCATACCACTAGATTTTATGATATAGTAAGCATATGTGTAACACATATATGGTACACATACATAATACGTGTGCGTTCATTTTGATAATATCTGTGACATGATCATTACCATCGCTTTGGGTATACAAACAAACGAAAAAAAAACATAAACTGTATTAAGAAATCGTGCATTTTCGGAAATGCCAATGCACATCATCAATGACACATTGAGAGCACATGCAATGGAAATAAATGTTTTTGATTTTTTATTTCGAACTTTTTTTACCTGTTTTCCCCCGCACTAGTAGACATTAGACACGGCAAATGTAGTCCCATGCAACTCACATCACGAGGGGCACCCCAATTTCAAGGGTAATTAGACTTGTCGGTGATTCTATTTGTTTCATTTGTCATACATGGCGCCATGGTGTCTACGTCTTTGCCTTGTACCCTGTGACCGGTGTACCGAAAGTGCGAAAAGGAACGAAAAGGAACGAAAAGGAGCGAAAAGGAACGAAAAGGAACGAAAAGGAACGAAAAGGAGCGAAAAGGAACGAAAAGGAACGAAAAGGAGCGAAAAGTAACGAAAAGGGACGTAAAGGAAATTTCCGAAACGTCCGAAAAGGCACGAAAAGGAACGAAGTAGGAAGCAAAGTGAAATAAATCCTATGGGAATATAAGGTAACGGTACTCGTGATCGGCAAAACCTTTTGAAACGGTCTTTATTTTTCCATTGTGTGGCTTTTTCCACGAAATCCCTAGACCTCCAATGGTTCACCGGCGACCCGGCGGGAAAGTGCCCGCGTGGAAATAGCTAAATACAAATCAAAGGCGATGGGCGGAGTCACGAATCAGTGCGTCCCGGGTTCCCACGCGGGCTGTCATAGATCAAATTCGGGGGGGGGGGGGGGGGGGGGTTAGGTTGAGTATTGCGTCTGAAAAACGTTTGACGGGCTGACATTCTGGGGGAAAATATTTTTTTACCGGCCCCAAAAAGTTACAAAATTGTTTTTTAGGGCTCCCCGGCCAAAATATAAAGGGGCCCGGGGAAACCGGACACCCCGTTGATTTTAATTTCAGGGCCGGGTCCCAAAAATTTTTTTGCCCAACCCCCCCGGGAAAAGTGAGTCCCCCCCCCAAACCCTCCCTAATTTCCCATCACCCCTTGGACAAATTCCTCCCGTTGGGCCTTTTTTCCCCCAAAA
>NC_049984.1:15260157-15315157 GCF_000003815.2 Branchiostoma floridae
AGCTTTTCTTTTATCGTGAACGAGCAAGAAGATATAGTCTCCACGTTTCCAGAAAACCATGTTGTGGGCCTTGTTGAAGGGAGCTGTCATGCTCGTGGGGCAGCAGTTTATTATTTAGCATATCATTCCAGACCGGATTTCTATTAGACGTAAACAATCGCAGGTCATTTGCATGCGGCGCTCTCATCTTGGGAGAGCAGAAGCCACCCAAATACAACAACAACGCTACAATCTTGCCTCATTCTGAAAATGTATATAAATCGATATTTATCCATCACCCACCAGTAACTGAATTTTAATCCTTACTTTCTTATCTCAGTTCTGTTTCCTTGTATTTCGCTGATCTTCAGAGAATAATTTAGCCACACAAACACAACAGCCTAAAACAGCGTCGTAAAAATTTGATATTGCCAAATTCTGAGTAAAATAAAACACGTTTCATAGGCTTCTAACGCCCGCAGTACCGGTCCCTTATATTCTCATTGATTTTATTTTAGTTTGCTTCATACTTCGTTCCTTTTCGTTCCTTTTCGTTCCTTTTCGTTCCTTTTCGTTCCTTTTCGTTCCTTTTCGTTCCTTTTCGTTCCTTTTCGTTCCTTTTCGCACTTTCGGTAGACCCCCTGTGACTATGTAGTCAGCATGGATCTATGCAGAATAAAGGTCTGGAGAACTTTGGATTGTCTCACGTTGACTATTTGTCCTGCATAGCTTTGTTTGTATTGTATACCTGGTAAATAAACCGTCTCATGGTGTAACACACCAGGTTTGTACTGGACAGTACAAGCTGCATACCCGGTAAACCGCCTCATGGCGTAACACACCAGGTTTGTACGGAAGAGTACAAGCTGCATACTAGTACCTGGTAAACCGCCTCATGGTGTAACACACCAGGTTTGTACTGAACAGTACAAGCTGCATACCCGGTAAACCGCCTCTTGGTGTAACACACCAGGTTTGTACTGAACAGTACAAGCTACATACCCGGTAAACCGCCTCATGGTGTAACACACCAGGTTTGTACGGAAGAGTACAAGCTGCATACTAGTACCTGGTAAACCGCCTCATGGTGTAACACACCAGGTTTGTACTGAACAGTACAAGCTGCATACCCGGTAAACCGCCTCTTGGTGTAACACACCAGGTTTGTACTGAACAGTACAAGCTACATACCCGGTAAACCGCCTCATGGTGTAACACACCAGGTTTGTACTGAACAGTACAAGCTACATACCCGGTAAAACGCCTCATGGTGTAACACACCAGGTTTGTACGGAAGAGTAGAAGCTGCATACTAGTACCTGGTAAACCGCCTCATGGTGTAACACACCAGGTTTGTACTGAACAGTACAAGCTGCATACCCGGTAAACCGCCTCATGGTGTAACACACCAGGTTTGTACTGAACAGTACAAGCTACATACCCGGTAAACCGCCTCATGGTGTAACACACCAGGTTTGTACTGAACAGTACAAGCTGCATACCCGGTAAACCGCCTCATGGTGTAACACACCAGGTTTGTACTGAACAGTACAAGCTACATACCCGGTAAACCGCCTCGTGGTGTAACACACCAGGTTTGTACTGAACAGTACAAGCTGCATACCCGGTAAACCGCCTCGTGGTGTAACACACCAGGTTTGTACTGAACAGTACAAGCTGCATACCCGGTAAACCGCCTCATGGTGTAACACACCAGGTTTGTACTGAACAGTACAAGCTGCATACCCGGTAAACCGCCTCATGGTGTAACACACCAGGTTTGTACTGAACAGTACAAGCTGCATACCCGGTAAACCGCCTCATGGTGTAACACACCAGGTTTGTACTGAACAGTACAAGCTGCATACCCGGTAAACCGCCTCATGGTGTAACACACCAGGTTTGCACACACCTGGTAAACCACCTCATGGTGTACCACACCATGTTTATACTAGACGTTGCAAGCTGCAGATTCATTTGATTCACTCCCACTGGGGTGGACTCTTTTCAAAGAGTGTGGTAGGTTCTTTTATATGCTCGAGATGTTCATACATACTACTTAGTAGATTCATTTTTCATAGTTGGTTCGGAATTTGCCTACCTAAACCAAAATACGGAGATACTGGTAACCTCCCAACTGTTTCAACAATCGAGAAAAAATTTGAAAAAATTGTTGAAAAAATGTAATGTCATAATAATTGCTAGTGCCAAAATCATTCAAACTGATATACAGATGCACTTCAAAGGAACAAATCACTCTTTTACCAAGATTTCCTATCGAAGAACGTGTTGGCAAAAAGCGAGTGCCAAAGTGGATACTAACATCAAAGATAGCTCGTAAGAATCTATTTCCATTATGTTCCATTATCTTTCCTCTCATTTCTTCAAGAGACCAATCATGTCTTAAAGACGCGCAA
Organism: Branchiostoma floridae; assembly: GCF_000003815.2. Lineage (NCBI taxonomy): Eukaryota > Metazoa > Chordata > Leptocardii > Amphioxiformes > Branchiostomatidae > Branchiostoma > Branchiostoma floridae. Next base: position 15,262,554 of record NC_049984.1, read on the forward strand.
TAAAGTCCACGGGATGCTATCAAATGCAATCACAACCTCTTGTCTTGCGGTTGTGTATAGTTTTAAAGAGATCGATGTGGTTCCGTAGTGTTTCGGTCGACTGTAATTACGTTTATTACAAAAGTATGTCGACAGTCATTCCAGACGTTTTGTTTACAAGTTCAAAAAGAAAAGTCTGGAAGAACCTTTGGGAAATTAACAGTTTTTTAAAACATATACAAGCGGCGTTACCAGATGTCAGAGGGAAACAGATCAAGCAAAGCATGTCGAGGACGAGAGATACAAAAACTTGTTCTGCAGCAGTACCAAGGTCATACACCAGGGGCCTAAAATTGACCTTGACCTTTGTTTTCCCCACCTCTATTTATATACCAAATTTAAAAATCTAATTACAATTCATCCAAAGGTTCTAGAGTTATGCTGACCACAGATATCACAAACGCCAAACAGACACAGGCAGACACACACACATACAAACACACACACACACACACACACACACACACACACACACACACACACACACACACACACACATACACACGCACGCACACACACACACACACACACACACACACACACACACACACACACACAAAACACCTCCTTTTTACATGAAGGTATATAATCATTGCAATCTCCTTCCCCGGATCCTAGGTTTACATTTCTCACATTCATGTCACGTTGTACGCTGAGTATCGACAACTCAGACCATGTAAGTATGATTGGCGCGTCTTTATGATTGGGGAAATCAAGGATCAATATTCCATGATAGCTCTCTGTGGAGGCCGTGCGACTTTGACTCTGTACCCTGTGGTACTCCTTCTTCAATGTCAACTGATTCGGAAGTAATCGTTAATAAAGAGTCTTGCACTTGTGCAGGGACTAGAATTAAAGCCCTAACCTTAAGATTACCGTGCTACGCTCCGGGATTCTACAGTGTCTCATTACTTTGTCGAGGAGCGCGTTGCTGATAAGACGCGGCAATGCCTGGATGATGATCCAAACTCCATCGTGGCCTTTCGATATATTATATATGGTTGATCCTAATGGGACTTGGCATTTAACGTTAAGATCTGATGCCTGCGAGGATTTCAGTAATGGCAGAGGTAAAATCATCTATTTTCAATTCAAATCCCTCTACTTGCTGGTATCTTCTCCACTAGACCATGCCCCGGGCATGGAAGCGAGAGCACAACTAGACTCTCAGCAATTCAAACTTTTTGGGGCACTCTCTACTATTCTTCAGAAGAACCAGGTAGTGACTCTGCTGTGCTCTAGTTGCGTTTATACCCCTGTCTTATTATCCACGATCATCGGTCGTATCGATGGAAGATCAGCCATATTTAAGATCGACAGAGGGTTGCGCGAATTTTTCACCTGAAAACCGTCGTATATTAGCCATACTTTGTACATTATACAATTGTTGTGCAATAAAGGTATTATTATAAGCGAGGCTTGGACGATTGCCGCAGAATCGTCGTCCGATCGATTTTTGGCCCCATGTGATGGGGTTTATTATGAGACCTTATAGTGGCTGATTACATAGAGATTGGCAATATTTGTATATTTGTAGTCGAAACTTCAGAAATTCTTGATAGGTTGTAATGGTATTTTGTATGTGTGTATGTATTGGAAGACAAATGTCAAGATCGGTTTTGGGGCCCCTGTTTGGTGACCTTGGTACTGCAGCATAGCAACCTTTTTTTTGTATCTTTTGTCCTGGACATGCTAAGGTATTCGATTTCGGTGGCAGATAGCTTTTGATGAAAGGAAGAAGTGGTGTAGTTTTGGGTCCACTATTTTCTTGTGATAAAGCTTTCTCTTGCAATGGTGACACCCTCAGATATTTGTCTCACTGCGGCATGTTGAAAACGTGGAAATTGGCGTACGTCAGAAGGAAAAAAACAACAACTGAAAAACTAGATCGTAGCCCACCCTGTAAATAAATAGTGACCAAAAGGCATCAAGCTATAATTCTATGGCACTAATCGTTAAGTGAAGTATATGACAGTGCCTTTATGCTACCAATTACACGTCCTTTAGCACTGGTGGCTTGATGTAAGTACTTCACATATAAGAGACGCTACTAAAATTTCTAATGATTCTATCCCCTAAATACTGTTTCTGCGTTCCTATGGGTTTCAGTTATTCTTAATATCATAAGCTGTGCTATTGATTATTTCAATAATAACTACCTCTGGGGCGCAACGTTGGGTTTATATCGCACACCTGACTGTGTAAAATTAGCCCCCCTAGCTCGTCCTGAATATGAAAAATGATTTGTATGTTATGTATTTCACCCCTTTATTGATATTTCTATGTTTGCAAGCAGTGTCAATTACATAACCATTTATTGCACAACAGTTCCATAAGGTACAATGCATATGGTTACAACATTGCTTAACAAAGATTCCGGGCCTTGGGTAACTACGCTATTCGAAGCAACATGCTTTGTAGTATATATGGCATAAGACTTATTACATGTATAGTATTTGACAGTTCTAACACTTTCCCATGTATTATCCAATATTTAAAACGTAAAGATAATATTATTCTTGAATTACATTAAGACTAGATATTTGGTTGTGACGCATAGAAATTGTATGTCATTTACAAGTGAAAGAACTGTTTTTTTGTGTTGCAATTTAGAAACAGACGTAGTTTTGTTTTTGCATAATGCCAATTAAGTATCATTACAAAAAAGAAACACTGAGTTACTCTTAATATTATAAGCTGTTTAATAGATTTATTTCAGTCATAACTACCACTGGGGTACAACTGTGGGCTTATAATGCACACTTGACTGTGTAAAAGTATCTCCTCTAGGCAGCCCTGAGGATGAAAAATGATATGAAGTTATGTATCTTACCCCCTTGAAGCCCTTTATTGATATTTCTATACTTGGAAGCAGTGTCAATTACACAAACATTTATTGCATAGCAATTCCATAAGGTAAATAAATAAATGAATAAGTACAATGTATGGTTACTAACATTGCTTAACAATATTCAGACTGGGGGGGGGGGGCAAAAAGTGTCCGCTCCAACTTTAACGTCGTATAGCTCCTAAACGGCTTGCGCTAGAACAAACAAACTTGGTGACTTTTCCTAGAATACTGTTGTCAACAATTTACAAAAAATAGAATAAGTTTATGACTTTTCGTGTTACCATGGCAACGGGTTTCTTAAAGGCAAATTATACAAAAATCACTAATGTTGGTTTAAACAATGGGATTTTAAGATTTTCTTGCTAAACTTAACTTCTTTTCATTTATCTTTAATATCTAACACATCTTAGTTGAACATTTATAATTAGATATTCATAAATGATATATGGGATAGACCTACTACATGTACAGTATTTGCTGATATTTCTAACACTTTCCCATGTAATATCAAATATTTACAATGTAGAGATAATGTTATTCTTGAACTACATTAAGACTAGATATTGGACTGTGACGCATAGACAGTGTATGTCATTTACAAGTGAAAGAACTGTTTTTTGTGTTGCAATTTGGAAACAGACGTAGTTCCGTTTTTGCATGATGCCAATTAAGTATCATTACAAAAAAGAAACACTGAGTTACTCTTAATATTATACGCTGTTTATTGATTTATTTCAGTCATAACTACCTCTGGGGTACAACTGTGGGCTTATAATGCACATCTGACTGTGTAAAATTATCTCCTCTAGGCAGCCCTGAAGATGAAAAATGATATGAAGTTATGTATTTCACCCCCTTGAAGCCCTTGATTGATATTTCTATGCTCGGAAGCAGTGTCAATTACATGACCATTTATTGCACAGCAATTGCATAAGGTACAATGTATGGTTACTAACATTGCTTAACAATAATAGCGGTACTCGGGTAACTACGCTATTCGGGGCAACATGCTTTGTAGTATATATGGGATAAAAAAAAGACTTACTACATGTACAGTATTTGGGGTCATTTCTAACACTTTCCCATGTATTATCCAATATTCACAACGTAGAGATAATATTATTCTTTAACTTCATTAAGACTAGATATTTGGCTGTGACACATAGACATTGTATGTCATTTACAAGTGAAAGAGCTGTTTTTGTGTGTGTGTTGCAATTTGGAAACAGACGTAGTTCTGTTTTTGCATAATAGCAATTAAGTATCATTACAAATGAGAAGCACTGAGTTATAGATTGTTTCTACTACCCTATCAACGTCCGATAGTAATCCTACGTGTAAGCCCCGTGTGCTTTTGGTGCCTAAGTACCTTATGTTAACGCGCTGAGATAGCTTCATCAATTTCACAAACCTCATTTGCTAGGATTCACAGTTAGAGCCGGCTTACGCCTAATACGTGCAACTGGCTCTGGAACAAATCTTCGATTTCAAGTAAAAAGCACCACTGTCGGCAATTTATTCCACTTGATGTGACTGGAAAGCCCATTTAAATCCTCTTTTCTATATACATAGGAAATACTCGGATAGGAGTTGGCCGAGGTACAACACATGCAGAGCGTTGTAAATCAACCTTGAAACTTTGTGGAAAAAGAGATCTTAGTCTTTGAAAGTTGCAAATGAAAGTGGGGTGACTTTTTACTACAAGCTTCCTTTGATGTCGACGGTTCGTCCAAAGTTTCTACCCAACTTGAAAGCGACAATAAGCAGACCTAGAGCCGCACAGTAAGATTACCCAGTGCGGGAGATGGATTAATTCTTCTATTTTCACACGCGGGTGTTATTGCTGTAGTCTGGCGAACGTCGGAATGGACAATACCTTTTGATAGGTATAGTCTGCTTTGACTGAGCTTCTGTACGTGTCCAGAACTATAATACTGTTCATCTGTACGGTTAGGAGGTGGCCTGTGCAATATCCTAGTGAGTAGTGTGCCCACATCTGGATTTGAAAGGTCGAGGTTTCAAGTCGGGTGTTATATCTTGCTTTCTCTGCCTAGCACGTACGAAGAAGAGAAGAGTTGAACGCACACTATTATCACTGCCACTGTTCACTGCGGTAGTGCTTGCAGTTGTGCGGCCCATTGGCTACAAAAGCAGAGATATGCATCGCCCTTTACACTTAAAGGTGTGGAAGGATTTAAACTAAGGCCACAGCAAGTAAATTTTATGGATGACATCCGCGCGCTCATTACTTTTCGCCTGATTTCAGAAAAAAAAACAAGATTATTTTTCTTCTTCAGGGAAGGCCGGATAGACGAAAATGGCTAAAGGTTGTGTTGTAACCTAATCATTGAATGTAGAATTGAGACTAGAGACTCTGTAGCATTGACTGTAGTTGCAGAGGTGCAACTTGATAGATAGTTGCAAGGAGGTTACATCACAAGGAGGTTACATCCTTGATAGTTGTAAAAGTGGCACAACTATGGAAGCTATGAGTGTAGTTGCCAACATGGTTAATGATACCAGTCTACCACACTAGTGTCAACTACACTGGTGCACTTCTTAAATACAGGAATGAATACCTTGTTGGCTCGGATGCCATATTTTGTCTCTTCAAGTCTTGTTACAACGTCTATTTTGAAAATCTGCCATCTTGTTTTTTTTTACCCATCTTGTTTTTTTTTCGCCCTATCTCATTATTTTTGCAGTCTGCAGAGGATGTCATCCATAAAATTTACTTGCTGTGGCCTAACTTTAACTGTGTGCTTTTAGTTCCTGTCTCATATCCAGGACCTTTCCACGACTTTGCTCCTGATGACAACTCACCAACTAAGGTTCGCACTGGTTAGGGATTAGCCCGGAATCCATCCTATTTTAGATCCTGTTATCGCATCCAAGCAGAATATGACTTTCCAGACTTTCATTTTTCCAACTTTGTCCTTAGTTGTCGCTGACGACTTTTAAAGACTAGAAGGAAATCTCATCGAATATCTCTCAACATCAGATGACCTTGCTCACAACGCACTCCCAACCATGGCCTGGAGAAGGTCTTTAAGCCATTGCTCAGCTATGTCTGACAGGGGTTTAAAGTAAGCTTCTACCCTGTAGCTTCTGAAATGCTGCACGTTCAGCATGTATCCGTTACAAAGTACCAAGATCACTTGTCAACGACTACATCCAATCTAAGTGCGGACACAAGGTAATGGTGTCACACCAACCGCTGTGCCGATGAACAACAGTGATACGGCAAGTTTGCATTCAAAACGCTCCTGGTGTACAGAGATAAGGCACATGACTTCCACGGAAATGGCATCCCATTTACAGAACGCCGTATTCATTAACGAAAAGGGGACCTCCAAGTCGAATCTTTTCTTTAGTGAGCTAATCCCAACCTAAAACTGAATATTATAGCAATATTAATGCAGCCACAGTAGCTTGAGTTATTGACATCCATGAACACAGCCACATATCCATGCTATCGAGAAGAGGAATGTTTTTCCGAAGGCAATACATATCATGAATATAGTAGAAACGACGGGTCAAGACTCATATTGAATGTCTCAATGGTAATTTCGGTTTGGAATGTTGTCTATGTCCTATATATATATATATATATATATATATATATATATATATATATATATATATATATATTGAACTAGTTTAACTGTAATATCCATCACAAAAATTGGACTCACCCAAATTTCTGACAGAACAGCACCAGACTTTGTCAATGTTCAATGTTCTTGACAAAGACTAGTGCTGTTCAGTCGAAAATTTGGGTGAGTCCAATTTTTGTGTTGTTACAGTTAAACTAGTTCAATAATGACTTCTATCATCACAGATGAACTTTCAAGTTTCTCTCTCTCTCTCTCTCTCTCTCTCTCTCTATATATATATATATATATATATATATATATATGACCATTGAGACATTCAATATCAATCTCTATACGTAGCGAAATAGTAGCAAGTGACATACATGAAATTGCGTTTGCTTGCAATAAGACGTTGCGTTGTACTGTCGATAGAAATAGATGCATCATGGCAGTTCCCTTTACAAACGACATAAAGTCTAGTATTATTACACGAACGGGCCGGTAAGAACTAGATCTCCTTCTGCTGTTCTTTCAATGTTTTGATGTAATCCTCTCATGTCGTTCTTTATTACCCATCGCCGAGCCGACGAAATGACTTCATCTATTTTCCCATCCCATAGACAAAGTTTTCACTGTCAGGGCCTCACAGTCACTATGTTTCCGTGATCCTGGATTAGGCTTTCAATTTGCAAAGAGGGTGCCCCTTCTGGCAACGTACTTTGTATTCAGTCACTGTAAAAAAACAAAATGCTAGCATTGCGGGTGGGATCGTGCCACTGTCATTGAGACAGATGTATATATATATATGTACTGCGTTGTCGTTACATGACCTAAATGAGATTTTCGTATCCAGTAATATCTACATTGGACTTTAGCACGACTGAAGGGAAGGAAACACACAAGGGCCAAAAGATCATTTTTTCTTATCAACTAAACTCGTAGAGTAATCTGGCGAGGTGACCGCCCTAGTGGAATGGGGGTAGAACTAAAATTGTTTCTGCTCTATTTAACTAGATTGGTTTTGCATTAGATAGTAGCGTATTTGATGCGAACGACCTTTAAGTTTAATGCCGTTGTGGCGGAGGGGGGCGAGCAAAATTTCCAGAGAGAGTGTCCCTTCTGGCAACGTACTCTGTATCGTCTCACTGTAAAAGAAGAATGCTACCATTGCGGGTGGGATCGTGCCACTGTCATTGAAACAGACTGCGATATCGCCTAAATGAGATTTGTTTATAGATTAATATCTTCATAAATGGACTTCAGTACGACTGAAAGACAACACACAAAGCTCATTTTTCTTGTCTAGAGCAAGCTGGCGAAGTCACCGCCTCAGTGGAATGGGGACGGGGGTAGAAATAAAGTTGTTCATTTTCTATTGAACTCAATCTTAAAGTTGCAGCCAAAAGAGGCTCATTGACCTTAACCACTGACCTAAACCTTCATCACTTGTATATAGAGTGTACCATGAAAAAAGTGTACCATAGCTCAGAATACTACAAAGTCATTGGGTTTGCACTAAATGGAAACACATCTTAACGCAAGCGACCTTCAAGTTTAATAGGGGGGGGGGTCTTAAAATCATGCAGAACGCTGCATGGCCCAAGGTCTAAGAAAACTCCACCCTACGCACCCCAAGGTACTGTAAGAACCTTACCTAAACAATAAAACACGACAACGCAAATCCTCTATATGCAATACGTCATATTTAGCAGCAGGATGTCTCAATACTGCGATATCCATCTATGCAAGCATGTGTACTTCTTTGATAACGCTACCACCAAGTTTTGCCCCCCATTTAGTATATGTATGATAAATGTATCACGTAGACCACGCACGCCCTAAAAACAAAAAGTACCGGTAATATTACCTGCCAAACACCACATTCAACTTGAGTGTGAATTCGCGGTCGATGCTCTTGCTTTAGATGGCTTTTCTGACGAACGACGACATACGGAGATCCTCCTGGCATTGCCAGATAAGCCACCTTCCCTTACTTTTCAGCAGCGAAGTGCAGAAAGTTAAACCCGTAATCTTCTATATGGACATATGATGATATTGCGTTCTCAAAGCAGCTGGGTCGATTTCTGGCAGAATTGTCAAAGTTTGCAGAGTTGCTTGTGAGAACTTTAGTTTCATTTGCGTGCGACTGTGGACGCGAATGGACTGTGGACGCGAATGGACTGTGGACGCGAATAGCTTTTGATTTGTTTTGAGGGATTCAATGATGGATTTTTAAAGTAGTTCCGGCTTATGAAAAATTAATAAAATTTACATGTACATATGATGATATTGCGTTCTCACAGCAGCGTCGATTTTTGGCTGAGTTGGCAAAGTTTTCAGACTTGTTTTAGAAACTTTATTTTTACTCGCGTGCGACTGTGAACGCGAATGGCTTTTGATTTGTTTTGAGGGATTCAATGATGAATTTTTATAGCAGTTCTGGCTTATGAAAAATTAATAGGATTTACATGTACCGCACGTTTGTTCACGCTATGTCCCCCTTGATATTACTCGGGAGGTGAAATGTGGCCTATTACACGTATCGATGATTTCAGTGTGGGAATTCCTCGTCCGCAGTATTGAACACATCGTACAAGTATAATCGCATCAACCAGACAGCCCGATGGACAATAAGTATTAGCTAGCTTCCAGCTGCTCTATCTCAATGTCTTAACGTAATCCCTCCATGCTCTATATCCCGTCTTTATTACCTTACTATGATGCCTTTATCAATTTCACCGACCTATTTGCAAGGTTTTATGGCCAGAACCTAATGCTAAATACGTCTGGACCATCTTGAGTTGAATGAAACACCCCGTGGAGACTGCCCATAACAGTTCATCATTGCTTTACCGTTGAGATAAAATCTTAGTTCTCCCCAAGCAGCATGATCGCTTTGACATTGAACTAGCTGTCAAGTTCACGTGCATGCCACATCATGGAGTGGTCAAGGGAAGATACCACAGTTTCATTCTCAAAAATCTATTCAACTTTTATTTTACTCAGAAGACTGTATAATTGTAAATAGCGATTTTATCATGTTGTGTTATCTTCGATCGGCCAACCTGGTCTTCTAACGCAAGCGCCTTTTCGTGCCGTTTCATGGTCAAAACTCCACGCAGAATGGAAAGGACGATATGAGCAGACCACGAATCTTGATAAAAAAACATTTGTAGTGTGAAAAGTATCTTAATAAGTAACATTGATTCGTAGTGTGAAACTTTTTTGCCTGCTAGCTGCATGCATGTAATGGAAATAAACATATATTAGCTAAAGGCAAGTTTGGATAGATATAAAACACTCTTGGCGTAGCATTATAAAACATGTGAAGTCATCTAACGTTGACAAAAAGACAAGTCGAACGGGCACTATTTTTGCTAAATGGATGCTACACATGTCATGGATGCTCCGAATGTGTCTCAAAATCTTCTAGGAGCAAAGAATCACTAATGAACAGCTATATCAAGATTTTGCCTTTAGTCACGAAGACAATTAGGACAAGACATATGAAATTTTCAGCGCAGTGTATCAGACATTGTAGCTCAAAATTAGCATTATGGGAACCTACAAAAGGAAAAAAAGATGCCGAGGATGACTAAAGCTCAATTTCATAGACAACTGAAGAACTGGCACCAACTTAAGTCTTAGGTCCCAATTGGAGAAAGAGACCTTGTCCGGTAGCTCATGGGCTGTTTGGTCACTTTAAGGCGTAACCCGTAACATGGCGCCATGTGACACCTTGTGGCTTTCGGGCCCCGGGTTGAATCAAGGTCGGACTTAAAATAAACCCGGGGCACGGTAACTAATATAAAGACGCCGTGACCTATAGCTACCGATAAGAAACTCCGAGGGGTATTCGCCGGTATATGGCAGTCCACTGGGGAACATTTGTGGTTTAAGAGCCCGGCCCTACATACCTGATGGTCACCGGTGCTATTGGGACCTAAACCTAAGCCTATGTGAAGGAAAACAAGTCCCAGATGGGGCATAGGGTAAAGTAGAGGACGCTTCGCAGTCTGGTTCGAGCGGGAGCTCAACATAGGTAAAGGTACCTGTCTCAATCTAATTTTAGAGGGTCATTATTACAATAACTTTATTGCACAACAATTGTACGAGGTACAAAGTATGGCATCTACAACTACAGTTCTATAGATTATCTAACTAATACATGAGTTGTAGTATGGGATAAGTTTCTTACAATAATTGGAGGCTTTGATATCATTTGAGGAATTTCTAATGTCTAAACCTTCTTTGATATGTTTTCCTATATCTGCAATGCAGGGATTGTCACATGTCATGATGTATTTGAATTTGCACTTCAGGTCCATTGAGATAAATCCTTGTGCATAAGATGACAGCCTTGTGTACAGAGAATTTCGTATATCAGAATATTTGGGACATACAATCATAAAGTGATATTCGTCTTCAATTTACTCTGGACAGAATGGACAAACCCTCTGGTCGACAGGGATTTTTTTGGAATCTCCCGGTTTCTATATTTATTAGCGTGCATGGTGATCTGGGAACGGAAATGTTCTGATTTGTTTTGATAGCTGTGATGATGAACTTTGTAGCATTCATGCCTTAAGAGAAATCAAGATGTGCCGCACGTACACAGATGTTATCCCTCCCCATGGTGTATGTCTGTAAATGAAAGAGCTGCGTATTACATGTATGAACGGACTCCGTACTCACATACGTCTACGGCACATCATAAATATTTCATTTGGGGCCGTACTTATGTCGTAATAAGTAAATAAATTACACCGTTCCCCATGGTATAATGATGGATAGATAGATAGACAGACATACAGATGTATGGATAGATAGATAGATGGATAGATATGCACAGATGGGTGGATGGATAGATAAATAGATGGATAGACCGATAAATAGATACAATGTACTTTCTATTCACTTGATATTCCTTAGATGGTCCAATTGAAGCACGTTATATCTTGCAGTTGACAATAAATGTCCCTAAGGTTTACAGTTTTTGGTGATTTTAGGACTGACATGTGTTGTAAGTAGTAGATAAATTATTTTACTTACCTATTCTTTACAGAAAGTATCACTCTATCAGTAAGGTAGTAAGCAATAAATGTCCCTAAGGTTTAGAGTTTTCGGTGATTTTTAGGACCTCACATGTGTTGTACGTAGTAGATAAATAGTTTTACTCGCCTATTCTTTACACAAAGCACCTCTCTATCAGTAAGGCCGTAAGCAATAAATTTCCTTAAGGTTAAGTGTTTTGGTGATTTTAGGACCTTACATGTGCATGTGTTGTAAGTAGTAGCTTATTACTCGCCTATTCAAAGCACCTCTCAATCAGTAAGGTCGTAAGCAATAAATGTCCCTAAGTTTTAGAATTTGGGGTGATTTTCGGACCTTACATGTGTTGTAAGGAGTAGATAAATGATTTTACTCACCTATTCTTTAAACAGAGAACCTCTCTATCAGTAAGGTAGTAAGCAATAAATGCCTCTAACTGCTTTTAGTGATCTTTCAATGCGCTATGTTCAGTCGTTAAAGTGCAAAGTTAGTGCACTCAGATAACTACATCAATCTCAGCGATCTATCTGCAAAAACCTCATCAGTCTGGGTCGTCTGTTAACTACGTTTGGTTGATCATAGATTACGATTTGTGGAACGTGTGGCGCAATCGGCAAGGTGTTCGACCCAGACCCCAGAGGTAACGGGTTCGAAACCGCTGATGTGTCAACGATCATATGTCCTTGGGAAATGCACTTTACACGACTTTCCCCACTTAACTAAGGAGAAAATGAGGAAGCTTCGGTTAGGGGCCGTTCCTTGGATAGGACATTAAATGGAGGTCCCGTGTTTGAGGATAGAGAGCCACACCCCAAGCACGTTAAAGAACCCCCACACGTGCGATGGTGCGGTGTGCGATGATGTCTTTCAGTCTATAATTAGTGATTCTCTACAAATTACCTGGAAGAATAGTGACATACCAGTCACTAATGGAGATCTATATCAAACCAAACTAACCAACCAATCAACTAAGTGACTGTGTTATCGAAGGTCCTGTCGATTTCACGTGAACTGTTGATTGGTTGAGCTTAGATTACGAAACCAAAATCGAGTGAGACTGGTACCAATGATAACGCATGCCTTGACGAGGACGGCATTGAGGAACGTAACGATTTAAGATTACTGCAGGAACTAGGCTCAATACTGCTCGGCCAACCGGTACTACCTATTTTACCAAGAATATTGCGTTTGGCAGGGCACGTGGTGCGCCACGAGGAAATGTCAGGAGAGGTCTTGCTTTGGGAACCAATAAAGCCGCGCAGGCGTGACCGCCCTTTTGTCACACTCAGGAAGCTACTGCTGGAGGATACATGTTTGCAGGCCAACGAGCTCCGTGCAATCATGCTGGACAGGAACATGTGGACACGCTGGTGTCACCTCTCCGAGGAAGAACTGAACTGAACTGAACTGATTGCGCATGAAACTTGTGGCTTTGCCGCAAAGTGAGAGCTTCAGCATTCGATGATACATGTCTTTTGTGTTGGACAGGTATGCCAGAGACATCGCACTTGCCGCACCATACGATATTCCCGGCATAAGAATCTGGAACATATGCTGAAAATCGCGAATCAGTGCCCCCCTCCCCCCCCAAAAAAGAAATAACCACTGCCGTTCGTAAAAGGATGCAGGCTTCGAATGATGCAATGATCGACTTCTGAATGACCAAACATTCGCAGATCCCTCAGCAAAATTATTTGATAAAGAACTATTATTTTACTTATTATGCCCTCTACTGTCTTTTAAATCTTGAAGCTTATTCCAACTGGTTCACACAAATCCACCTTTGGTCGTTGTACGATCGCTCTATGATGGCAGAGTCATCCTATATAGATTAAAATGTAAAATACTGCTTGACTTTTGGAAAGGAGTATGGAAGTAAAAAAAAAACGTATTGCCTTAGCCACTACTGTTGTAACATCTGTACATGCCCAGCTGTGTGGCCCAATGGCTAAGGAAACGTAGATGTTTTTATGTCACAAAATGTGTTTATGATACATCAGATTGCTTTTGTCCTTTTAAATGTTATTCAATGTTGCCTTCCACCCAGGTAGAATTTTTCTTGGTTTAACGATCGAGTGTTTCGGCCTGATACCAACGATTCTTAACTTTGTTCGTAGTGATTTCCTAATCTTCAGTTGGTTGATAGCCAACTTGAACATTCGTGGCAACCGCTCACCATGATTTTATGGACTGGTAATGCACGGTGAGGGTAAATTCATCTAATCCTCTAATAGATTGGAAACTTGATTCAAGTGATAAACTTATTTCAGAGAAGATAATGGGGTATCATCAGACATACCTCTGGCATACACATTCTGTACAAGTGGATTAAGATTTATGCTTAAGTTCAGCTGTCAAATTTTCTTTCTAATTAAGTCTGGCGAAGACCTAATTTGCAGAATAGATAAGGAAATACTTTAAATCCGTAGTGGAGAATGATGTGAAATTTCATCCTTGTGACATTTGGAAGAAAAGTAAATTTGAATATTACGACATATAAATGACATGCAAATCAGGGCATCATTTACATGATTTATGAGCAAACGCTGTAGTAGCCTCCTTTGTTGAGATGAGACTTTCATGCTTTGAACAACTTGTTTTGGTCTGGGTCTGTGTCTGTGTCTCCAAAATCATAAATCAAGGTTTTATGGATTAGTATCACATTTGGCATGTCCTTAGTTAAAGATGGTATCAAACACATTAGGCACACCGCAAACACCATTATTACTTCTAAACGTCCTTGTGTAAGTATAGATTTAAAAGTATGTCAATGATCAGTAACAAGAACATGCTTTTAGACTTTCAATTCATGAATACATCATGCAACCGTTCTTCGGTGCTCAGCAATACGGACACAAACTCCAACCCGGGTTGTGACTATGATGTTATACCAGTAGGCTGATTTCGATTCCCGAGGACGACTTTTTATGGCTTCCAAAATGGCTTCGCGCTGTTATTGTCTTGGGACACTCAGCAAAGGCAACATTCTGGTTGGTAAAAGCGTGAAAGATCAATTGAGACGGAATGGACGATAAAAACCATCGGGGATAGGGAGCTCGCGTCCCGCTGGAATTTTTGGTCGGTTCCGCGGCTTTAGTTCCCCGATGTGCAGGTGGACGCGGGTGAATGCATAAAAGTACTCCCGTGCTTTGTTCTGGTCTAGAACACAAATCTAGCTAAAAGCACCGGCAGGACCGACGGTTGGAACACAAGCGTTGCGGAGAGTGGTCTGTAGCATCCCGACTTGAATATCAATCACAAGGCGGTGACTTCTGTTTTAGAGAACAAGGACTTTCAGAAGCGATCCGCCGTCCCCGAAGAGAAGGGAATGTCTCTTTACCTGGTGTACGGATGATTGGTCAAGCTCTGTTCGGGATAGATGAAGCTCACGCCAGGGTAAATCATTCGCACCCTGTAGAAGTTTAATTAGCCATACCGCGGGAAACTTCTACCGCGTAAAAACCTTACCGGGAGCGAAAGATTACCTCGGCGGCAAAAAGCTTCACCTGCCCCGAAGACAGTCTGGCCAATCCACGGTAGATTGTATACCAGATTATTAATTCGTGTCCTAGATATAGGGTCAAGGACGCAGTCTTTGCCCTCCTGCTTGCTTGCTTATGTCGGATCCTATCACGGAGTGATCATTAAACATTGTACAGTATACCCAGGGGCTACAGTAATACTGTAATTTAATTTCTATCCTTTCAGAAAAGGGTAAAAAGGTTCTAATCGTATAATGAGGCAATCAATGTACAAACTAGGACAGCAATACACAGGAGACAGTTTCCTTAAGTAATGACATTTCTATTCATCACAGATCGTCACTAAGTCGGCTTCAAACTTTATGTCTGACGCTGTTAGATGACCCAAAGTTGGACTGAATACAAAACTATATTAAATAGGAGATCACCTACGCCCTGCATGGACTAGACGTAATTTGTGATATAATAAGTTTGTTGATGAATTTATTGCAAATTCTTGCCCGAGGGCTAATTGTAAGTAGCATGAAGGAGTCGGAAAGATAGTGAGAAAAATAGCATGTGTCTACGTAGCTATAGATCGAAAAAAGCTGACTGTAAATTCTAGCCTATTAGGTTTGGCTTCTTTTTCTGAGACAGTGGACGACAAAGTTGCGTAGGTGAAGGTTAGACATCCAGGTAATAAGATATGCGTACATCAAATAGCAATTACTCAAGCAACTGGATATTATGATTTTTGAAATGGTCAGACGTTTCAGATAACAGCCGTTTCCTTTCGTCATATGCAGTGACACTGTCCAAAATCATATCCAGTTGCTTGAGTAATTGCTAATTGGCGTAATGGAAGGTGAAGGATCACACATTTCCCGTGATGTGTGGATTTTGTGATGTTGAGTAAGGAGAAGCTTAAAATTTGGGTAGTTATGTTAACGTTAAGATGAGCACTTCAGTAGACAAAGAGTACACTACCTACCAGGGGAGACTACATAATGATTTTCTTTTTGTCTGTAAACGAGAAGAAATTAGATTGGAATTCAATGGTCCCTTTAAATCTATAAAGAGCTCGTATCTTTTATGACCGCAGAAGGGGCAGTTTGAAATAAAATGTTTCGTCTTTCGACATATTTGATATGATAAAATAACATACAGGAAGAACTTTCTCTTTGTAATAATGACTGATACTTCTATCCTTTAGATAATCCTACCTAGAGGAGCTCCGGGTTGCGCAAATAAACGTGCTCGTCAGACTATCAGAATCAGTTGCCACCGACTGCGAATTGAATCAGGAAGGCACAACCGCACTCCTCTAGAACAAAGAGTCTGCCAATTTTGTACCTCAAACATGGTAGAAGATGAAGTGCACTTCACTGTTGATTGCGTTATGTATGCGAATGATAGAAATACTGTATTTAGTTATATAGAAAGTAGATTCCCTCATTTTAGACACATGAGTAGCACTGAAAAGTTTATATTTCTCATGCGTTTTGACAAACCGACAATAGCGAAACCCATACAGTCCTACATTTTTACTATTACCAAGAAGCGAGAAGAAGCCGAACTTTTGTATTAGACTAGATTTGTGACACTTTTATATGTATATATCCTGACTTGTTGTGACCTGTACTTAGCTCGGTTGGGCAAAATTGTACAATAAAGGTCTTCATTCATTCACCAATAATACAGGAGCGAACCAGGGCTACAATGGAGTGGATACCAGGCTAATATGTAGCCATTACAACAACAAAAAAAGACATTTTTTTTCAACATCACTCCAAGATATTTTGCTCAGTAATATTGTCGTTCAATGATACTTTAAATGACAAAGTTTACCTGCTACTTAGGGCGAGGATGTCATCGGTCTGGTTGCAGCAAAAGAGTTGCTTGAAGCTCTGACGAAAGTTTTTGCCCAGAAAACTGTAGAGCATCGGATTCACGCAGCTATTGGCAAAGGCAAGCACATTGAAACTTAGGGCCACGTTCTGGACAATGTTTGCGGTCTTGGGGTCGGAGAACATGACTTTAGGATCGATGAGAAGCCGTGAGATGGCGAAGAGGTGGTAGGGAAGCCAGCAGACGACGAAGACGATGACTACCACGAGGACTAGGACGGTGAGTCGGCGGCGGGAGGCTTGGGAAGACGCGCTACAGCGGAGCTGGAGGGACGGCTGGTCGCTACGGCGGAGACACACGAGTATCGCCCAGTAGCAAACGATAATGACCGTCACCGGAATCGCAAACCCTATGACGAAGGAAAACACCGTGGCCAGTTGTTCCACATATTGGTTCGGCCAGTCTAGGATGCACTGAAGCTTCTGCTGCTGCTCTTCTAGGGTGTTGGCGAAGATGATGTACGGTAAGTCCATGAGCAGGCCCCCGGTCCAAACGGCCAGGCAGGCCCACTTGCAGCGCCGAATCGTCCGGTACTTTCTGGACTTTAACGGGTGGACCATGGCGTGGTAGCGGTCGATACTGAGCGTCATTAGGAAGAGAAAAGACGCGAAGCCATTCAGGTTGGAGGCCCCCACCACGACCTTGCACATGACGCCACCAAAGGGCCAGTAACCCAAAAACACGTTTGTGGTCAGAAATGGCAGAATGCAGAGTAGGCAGAGGTCGGCAATGGCTAGATTCAGAATGTACATATTAGCCACGCTTCGCATTTTGTGGTATTTCAGTATGACGGTAATGACCACAAAATTACCGAAGAGGCCCACAACAAAAATCACAGAATAGAATACCGGTAGAACGACGTCAGTCACCGGGCCGGGAAGGTGACCAAGGCCGGTTACGTTCTTTTCCGGATCGGCAAAGTCGTCGTCGATGTCCGTACTGTTTTCATCCATGTTGCCGAACCTGGTATGGTTTTCAGGAACGCCAAAGATTTTTCCTACGTATCTCATCATCGCAAATTTCTCAATTTGTAACGGCATCAGCTACTAAAGCCTCCCCGCCATCCTCGGATAACGGTGCGGTACGGAATGGTGCGTACACTCCGAACTCATCTACCCAAGCCTGTGGTTGCCACGCCTGCCAACTCCTGTACTTATAACACAGCGTCAGTAGTCCGGACTCCGACGCAGGTACCACGTCATCACTTCCATCTACTAGTCGATGCAAAATTCCTCCTCCTAAGCCGAAGTTGATTGCACTGTCAGCGCCACCGGTGGTGAATTTGTACCTGCCTAACGTACCGTTTTATAAGGCGTTTTTTAGGACACCTGGAGCGATGATAATCCTTCTTAAGGACGAGAACTTTCTATTAGAAGGAAAGGAATGATCTGGATGATAAATGTTTTCAAGGCCGACCGCCGGGCGCATCCGCTATTATCATGTAAAGCGGGACGTGCTTTCATCGTCAGTGATATTGACTGGAGTGGATTTGGATGACTTGGTATATTTACGCGTCATTGATTTGGAAGAGAGATTAGGGATCAAAAAAAGGAACTCCATAAAAATGAACTTAGAGAATAATCCCAGCCATACCATCTGGGGCAATTAAGCTCTTACCGCAAATATCTGGCTTGTTGCGACAGTTGCTCAAACGGAAAATTTAAATAGCGGGTCTACAATTAATATAGATTTCAACGTCAGGCTAAGAAAAAAATGAGTGAACGCTTCGGAACGCCCAACGCATATGGGCCTGTGTAAACCCAATAGAGATATGAAAATTTGTACAATCTGAAGAATAGATTCAATAAAGGAACATCGTATATTCAAGAACTGTAATATCTGTGGGAGTAAATATGAATCATAGGCATATATATCATGAGAGAAATGGTGGCTTACACAGTTGGGGCAGGTTTTTATTGAACTCGCAAAGAGTAATTAATGAGTACGTCATGCATGGAAATCGCCAACTAAGAAGATTAGCATAGAAAAAACGAAATAATTATGAAATATGGTTGACGTAGAATCGATTAAAGAGCTTACGTATGCACCATATAAGAAGACAGGCACTGATTTATAAAAATATTCACCAGTGGAAATTAAAGAATATTGAGAAGAAATGGACCAAGAAAATTAAGATGGAATTTTCTCGTGTTCTCTTGGAAACTCATAATATCAAATTCATCAACACGATAAAACTATTAACGAAAGAAATCTAAAGCACTTGATTGCTTTACGAATAGGTATGCTGTTTCAGTTTCTATCATGCACATTGAATGGATGTTGCTGTTGCTATCTATTCTTGTTAAACAGACAGCGAAGCCTTGCCTCATCCCCCAGCGTCTCATCTAAATTCCCAGACATTTTTCAGACGATCGCTTAAGGGAAGGTGAATGACGATCGCTTAAGGGAATGGACGGCATAATAGGCTTTTAAGATTTAAAAAGTTTCACTCTTAACGCACACAGCCCGCACAGCTTTCTTTCTCCCGGACAGACAGAATAATGATTGCTCTATGTTCTCAGAGGTGATATTACCAGCCCGCAGCTGAACGCACTTGGTGACGCATGTGCTTCTGTTGAGGTTTCGGCTTGGATCACTTCTGTCCGGCAGGTGGCATAGTCGTGCGTGGATAACGTAATTGGTTACTTCACATGGTCTACTCCTGAACCTTGTCTGATGTGTCTCCATTGTGCCCCATCTATTGTATCTCCCCTGAGCTCTGTCTAATGTGTCTTCTCCGAGCTCTGTCTGATGTGTCTCCCTTGTGTCCCGTCCCAGTCTTGACCAACCTTGCACTTGGTCCACTTCTTGTGGGTGTGGCTCATGTGTGGCTTTGAGGCCGCGCTAGGCAATAGTTTTATAAGTAGTGCTACCCAGAGTATGCTTTCCATATATATATATATGACCTGTATTATGACCTGTATTGTATGTATTGATGTTGTTGCTTGTATGTTATTGATTTGTATGTACTGGTGTCATTTTTATGTGAGGGAGGGCAACTTGTAAAGGTTGTTCGAACCTGTTTTGCCCTCCCAATCACTGTGTGATGAATTCAAATAAACAAATGATGTGTCTCCCTGAGCCCCGTTTAGTGTGTCTCCCCTGTGCCCTGTCTGATGTGTCTCCCATGAGCCCTGTCTGACGTGTCTCCCCCTGTGCCCTGTCTGATGTGTCTCCCTTGTGCCTCGCTGATGTGTCCCCCTGTTCCATTTTGATCCTTTGTGTTGTGTCTCGTGCGTCTCCCCTCTCTGATGTGTCTCTAATGTGCCAAGTCCGATGTGTCTCTGTGTGCTGTATCTCTAGTTTGGGATGCAGGCTGATATGACTTTCATGTCCTAAACATGTCCTCAATCAAAACAATATTTCATCTAGCCTCCCCTGCAGTAGCCATCGGGCATTTTGTCAGCTATCTACACGTTTTATGAGGTTTTGATTGCTTGCTGATATCTTATTACTGTCCCGGGGCATCGACTACAAATCATACCCCTGTACCTATCAAAAACGTACATAGAGAACAAGTGACAGAGGCTAAATGTCCTTGGTCTAGCTTTAAAGTAAAGCCAGTTGTCCGATTGGATGTCGGGGAGAAAATTCGTTCTCTAACCGGTGTTTTTTTATTGTCCTTCACTCCAGCTTGTAGATTAAGAATAGTTCCTTGCGGCCATACAGATTCATTTTACACACTTTCTTGCATAACAAGCCACATTGTAATGGCGGCCCCTCCTATGAACCCTATAGCGAGCCTATCATCAAATGTACTTACGAGTCTGTTCTAAGGGGGAAGCATTACTACGTACGCCGAAGGCTTCGTCATATTTCTGCGTCCAGCTCATGCCATCTGCAATACCAACGATGTGCAAATAAAGAAGCAAAACGCTTCCATTTTTATAGGTATAAGAGAAAAATATTGTCTTTCTGGTTATATGGCCGTCCCTAGCAAAACCCTGACGACCCTAGCCTTGTTTGAGTTGGCTGCTGACAAGGAATATGGAAATTTTGATATGTGAAATTCAAAAAAAAAATTCGGTATTTCATGCCGTTAACAGGCTTTGAACAGTTGATAAAAGGATGTGACACGTGCACACAGACACACCCAAAACTATATCTGCATTTTCCATGGATACAAAAGAATAATCCTTACCTATAGACGGAACATATATTTTTTCCAGAGCCCTAATCGATAACGTGCACATCAACATTTTCCCCATGCCTTACGCAACAATCATCACAAAACCTCAAAGTACAGACTCCTATGCCATAAAGTTTCCCATCGTTTAAACACGCACCACATTATATTCATTGCCAGTATATGTCTGGCAGCATTGATCTTTCTGGACTTAACTGTGTGCCTAGACTATAGTCTTTAAGTTGAATGTTCCTTGGTCGACTGCCAAGTGCTGGCAAAGACGTCACAAGACAAGATTTTAGAAGTTCTATAAGTTTCCATAAGTTTCCATTCACTTCACGTCCTTGAAATTGCGCAATTCCTGTCTTCCTTTGATTTCAATTTTTGTGTGCCTAGGCTATAGTTTTCAAGTTGAATGTTCCTTGGTCCAATGCCAAGTGTTGGCAAAGACGTTGCAAGACAAGATTTTAGAAGTTCTATAATTTTCCATAGGTTTCGAGTAAGTTTCCATTCACTTCCAGTGTCTTCCTTTAATTCAAAATGTCTGAAATTTCTTGTGGTTGATTTTCCGTGTCCTTGCTCTGTTTATCTTAGCAGGACCTCAAGCTGATGGTTATAAAGTTTGTCATTATACCGATTTCCAAGTCTCTAACTTGTGGTGCTGTATAGTGTGGGTCGTTAACCCCTGTCCTGTTGGTATTGACCTCCCAGATCTGATGGCTTCATCAGATCAGTAAAATCTGAGCTACTTTTCCATTAGGTGCGCTTTGATTTGGTATGCCACATCTAGGTTAGAAATACCCCAAACCCATAAAAACTCGGGACTCACACGTCGGTATATATCTAACTACAAATGTATATGTAAGGAAGTCTTAGCCTTAGCCATGTCACCGGAAAAATAGTTGAAACGGGACAAATATAGCTAGATAACATGGCAGAGGATTTAGTTGGTTGTAAACCATGCTCCTCGGACAGCTATTTCCTCTGGCAATGTTACGTGTCTAAATTATTTTCAATTTCTATTTTTTTCCAGTGACGTGTGGAGCCTGATAGAAGAAAAGAAAGAAGAAAATTCCATACGCACCTGAACCGCAAGACTTGAATATGCACACACGTGTGAACCCGGCTTATGAGCCTGTATACGGAATATATCTCTCCGAAGCTGCGATATGGTATTGGCCTCGTTGCGGCCGTGAGCAATTTGACAAAGCGCTCAACAACATTCATCTATAAAATGTTCTAACGCTTTGTGGGTTCTGTTGCCTTTTAGTCATACTTTTGCGTGGTATTTCGTTATTAAGTCAAGGGTAACACAAATTTAAGTCAAAAAGCAGCGACTGAGCCGACATACCTTAGCCTACTCAAATACCCACTTAAGTCTTTGGGTGCTTTACATAAAAGGCAAAATATAAAGTTAGGCCGCAATGTTTTGCTAAACTCGTCAACTTTAAGATCTGCGACGGGAAAGCGATAAAGTCATAAACGCCTGGTAGACCTTTGCATTGACCCGGGATTGACTTAATCTGTGGGCCAAAGGTCACCATTTACCCAGTCGAAAGTCTTCCAAAAATCAATAAAGTAGGCAAAGGTTGATTTGTGTTCGTGACTCGCTGTCTCTGATAGCCGTGCGAAGTGGGTGGATGGAGTCGATATAGGCTCTGGCTTTTCATAAGGTATTCTTGTCACCATTTCTGCAAATTAGACTCTAGGTACTGGTCTAGTCGGTAGTAAATGAACGTAAAAGGGACTAGTGTATACTGAGTTCATCAGACTTTATTGTACTAATACCCGATACATTGAGCCGCTGTCAAACATTCATGGTCATCTCGACCTTGCCCTCAACAACTACAAACCCAAGGTCAGCGGTGGGTTAGAAAAGACTGTTTAAACAAGTTTCAGTCCATTTGGGTGATATATCCGTGTTAAAGGGGCATTCCACTCCAGAAGGGGGTGGTGTTTTTCAATAGATAATGTGTCAATGAATACATAATCAGCCGAATTTTGTGGAATTCACATTGCGCGATGTGTGTTTTGTAAAACAATATGATACTCACTAAACCCATGCAGACCCTACCCATGCATTCCCTATACAAATAGACACTTTGTTTATTTTGCATCTTTTCGGAATAAATGAGAATCGCTTAGCACACCGAGAAGGCAAATTGCTCATAAGATAGCAAAAAACACATAACAAAACGAGATTTCATAGCGATACTGAAATTTTGTAACATCACCTAAACGTTTTGCATTGTATTCAGCCATAGGATTAATTCAATTAGAGGGTACTTGAGGAGTTTAGTAAAAGACTGGATGCTTTTGAGGCACATGGAGTACTGGGTACTTTATCGTATAATGTGAAGAAGTATGCATTAATTACTTCCTAAAATGAATATCTATCGACAAATAACACTCCCGTGTGGAGTGGAATGAATATATGCGATTTACGGGATATGCTATCGCAGGTACGTCGTACGAGGTTTGTGACCTGGGCTTTAGTCAGCAGTTCTAGTGCTCGTGCCGTGGTTGGGAGCAATTTGTTTAATGCAACGACCACTGCTGGCTTACTGTCAACCAGCTCTCAGCCAGATCCAAACCCAGTCCAGATCTCAAGTCCGCTCTCATTCAGTCCCAAATATTTGAAACCTTTAAAAACATTCGGCTGACACAGGGCAGACCAGTTGGGCCCAGTGGCAAAACCTGGAATACCAACTGCCAACCAATCACAGGTGCAACCGACTTTGCTCCCATGCCCAACTATTGTCTTGGGAAAATTGGGGAGGGCTGTGTGTAACTGGGGCGTAAATAAGCCTCCATATGGCTCTACTTAGAAGACCTTTCCTTTGTTTAACATGCTCTACGTGAACAAAATGACACCTTTCTTACTTGGGAGATTTTTGTTTGGTCTAAAAGTAAAACTTTTGCAGTAGAGCGGGTGTCTATGCACTTTCACCCATTTTTCTTACTTTCAAAGTACCCACTTCAATTTGAAGTACCCCTACTGACATCTAGTGACCTCTCTATCCATCTAATTACATGACATTAGTACATTTGAGCACGCAAACCTCTAGATGGAAATCTTCACCACAGCCATCTTCTGCAATATCTCTCTCAAATCAATCAGTAAAAGCCCCCTTTCATCTTGCAAAAACCCTACGATACAACTTGTGCCAAATCTCCACTTACAGTAATTAGCCCCATAGGGATGTTCTTCCTTCATCCTTAGATCTCTTAAGCTGTCATTAGCGCAATTTTCAAGTTCAAGTTCCCACCCACGAAAATAGAGGGGTTTACCAAAGTATGCTCTTGAAGCCGTCTCAAGGAGTCGTCTTCCAGGCATGTTGCTTGCACGAGATGATTTCGCTTGCGTGGTTCTTATTGTACTCATACTAATTCCCCCTTGCATGTTGGAAAGATTGCCAAGACGGTGTGGAGTATCCTATGTACCGAGAAGCATTAAACATTCTCGGCGCATTTACTCGCATTTCAATATACGACCTACAATTACAAATATTTTACACATAACATCAATACTTAGTTTTCATGACACCCGCGTACTTAAATGTACGAAATAAAATGTCAATCATTTTACACAGCACACCAATAATTAGTTTTCCTGACACCTGTACTTAGATATACGAAGTACAATTATAAATATTTTACACAGCACATCAATAATTAGTTTTCATGACACTTGTATTTAAAACATACGAAGCACAATTACAAATATTTTACACAGCACACCAATAATTAGTTTTACTGATACCGGTATACCTCAGGGACTCTCTAAGAGGTTACAGGAACCCCATGTCAGAGCCTCAATTTCTCTTCTGACAGATTTCTGCAGTTTTAACGCTCTGCGTTATGATTAAATTATGACCAACCGTAGCTAGTAATTACTACTCTGTAGGTAGCCATTAACTCTCCTTTACAAAAGGGCAGCTACAGGAGAAAAACCCTTTCATTCATCTCAATGATGTATGGAGCGTAGAATGTCAGATTTTCTCTTGTAACCTCCATGAAAAATGGAGGTATATTTTTTGGGTGTGTCTGTCTATCTGTGTTTCTGTATATCTATGTTCAGAAAAACTTAAGAACCTTTGGATGGATTGTGATGATATCTGGTATGTGGGTAGATATAGATGTTGGCAAGGTTGATTTTGGGCTCCCTTGTGGCTTTAATGGGTACGGCAGCTTGAATTCTTGTTTCTGTATCTTTCGTCCTGGACGTGCTAGTTGAGTAAGGTTTGTCTACATGTATCTAAGTGGGCAGGTGAACAATGTATAGCATACTTCGTATGAGGTCCGAACGTGCATCATGTTTGTCACAGCATAAATTCACTTTTATAGGAAGCCGTTTCAATCATGTTATATTTTGATTCTGAGACAGGCTAACATTTACATTAACGTCCATTAATTGGCATTCAGGACCTTCCGACGTACGACTTTGCTCCCGACCATTCCTCAACCAAAGTCGAGCGTAGCCTGGAATCCGTCCTATTCTGGCCCGGTTCGTTCCTCTGATGGCATCCGTACAGAAAATGGTTTTCGAGACTTTCAGATTTAAAAAAAAAATCATATTCGATTATTACAGATCACTTTTAAAACTAGTAGGCTGCCTCGCCTACCAACTTCCAACCACAAATGATCTTGCCCACGACTTACTCACGACCATAGTCTGGAGAAGGTCGGGAGGTCATGGTCAGCTACGTGTGAAGAAGGCTTAAAACATATCTTGGATTATATTGCTCGGTAGGTAAAGTTATAGTATGCTTTATAGACGTACTACATTCTACTCAAAATGTTACAGCTAGAGGTTCCAGCAACATTTGTACAGTTATGGAATTTACAGGTACATAACTACTGTTACATAATAAAGGATAATCTACCTAAAACAAGAGCTTTTATTAGTAGTATGGGTGAGAGGTTTTATAATCATTGTAGGCGTTTACAGTACTATTGGAGGGATTTCTAACGTCTAGACATTCTTTGATATATTTTCCTATGTATGCCCTGCGTGGGTTGGCACATGTCATTATGTACTTTAATTTGCTCTTCAATTTAATTGAGATAAGTCTTTGTGTATAAAATTACAGCCTTGCGTGTGTATACTGATTGATTTACATGAAGTCTGTCTTGACTTTATATTTCTTTTGATTACCAGTATTGAACTATCTAAAAGTTGTCTTATCTTCCTTCACATATCAGTTGCTAGGGTAGAAAACCTGCTCTGTAGGCTAACATCACATTTCCAAACCAGGGACCGGCCGGGCTGTTTGTGGCAGCGAAAAACAGACATGTATACGTATATAATGCCCACCATATTCTCTTTACGTCTTGTGTAGTTTGGTGTCTTTTATATGATACTTTACGCTCCCGAAAGCTGCCCGGCCGGGCCCCTGTTTGGAAATGTGACGTAGTCCTTAACAATTTTGCTCAGCGTCACTGACGACAGAAAGTGGATGCTATCTAAAACCCAGTTGCTTGAGTAACTGCTATTTGGCGTACTCAAGATGAACAAACTTTCTTGACAATTTCAAGATTGCCAAGAAAAACCCAGACGTTAGTCCATCTTTCTTCACGAAGCCACGTGATTGGCACATTGTGAAATCCCCAGGGACGGACTTCATTTCCGTTGAGAGAGTGGTACCCTGGCACCGGGGACAATTAATTGACCTAACATGGGTATCTAACACTCATTAGTGTAGCAGAGGGCGCCATAATTTCCTGGTCCTGCGAGTAGATCTGGAATGGGATGGAAACCTTTGACTCATTAGAATAGAATCCGGAAATACAACTCCGGCGTTCAGTAATATAGGCACGTTTCACTACTGAATTTTTAAAAGAACTTTGAACGACAATGCTACTTTTTATACATTAGATTTATTATACATCATGACCATCCAAGTTAAGAAAATATACATTCTTTCAGGCGAAATAAGAATTGAAATGAGTTATGGCTCCACTTATTACTTTGAGATTATGGCGAAGGCCCCTTTCCACTAGACGGCGATCGAGCTGCACTCTCACTGCGAGCTTAAAGATGTGTGTAACCTTCGATTTCATTCTGGGTATATCAATATAAAACGTAAAAGTGTGACTGAAAAGACTACAAGACTCACAAAGCGTAAAAGTATTTGTTTGTTTTTTTGGTACAATTCCTTGAGCGACCTGCCAAATTTTAGGTCGCAGAGAGAGCGCAGAGAAAGCGCCGTCTCAGCGGAAAGGGGGCGTGACTTCTTATACACCTCCATTCCACTGGGGCGATGATCTCCGTACGACTGCCCTGCGACCGAGCGGTTTGAACTAGCACTCAACGATACGACTTTCAAAGATATACAAAACAGATCTTTTTGACGCTTTATATATTTCATTGTCTTTTACGTCAGACTTACCTTTTGTGTCATAAAACTACATTTCTATCATAAAACTAATGGTTGTACATATATTTAGCCCCCGCGGAATATTAGGGTCACATCCAACAGAGGTACCCACTGGATAGCTTTGTAAATAAAAAGTATGATAAAATAGAAGAAAAAAATCACAAAACGTACCAAAAATGTACAATAGAATAACCTGCATATATTTATTTCCGCAAATAGCCCGGCAGAAAATGTGACTTTAGCATTATAAAATCGTGATCTTTTGCCAGAAAAGTTGCCTTCGTACAGTCTGTACAGACGTAGCAATTCACACGTTTATAGTGATATTAGTTACATGGTGGGTGGCAATGTCTTTTTGATTATGATAATCCTTTTTATATCGTTAAGACCGAACTCTATATGATGCCTGCTGTGTGTGATTAAGAGTGGGTATTTAAAGTTACATAACATTAAATTTATAGGGTAGACATCCATATTTGTGCTTAGATCGGTTAACACGGTGCATCATTGTTTTTGCATAGTTTTTTGTCATAATTGAAACCCTCTGAAATTCAAAGACGACACAAACTTTGTTACTGCCGGAGAGATATACGAGAACCTTAGGAGATATATCACCATACCAAGACTCCTCTAAGAATACAGACAAAAACAGACTATTAACTGATGCCACATCGATGCCACGTAAAGATAATCTTTCGACGCCTATGTTAGAATATGATAAAGCTGGCGCGTCAAAATGATGACCAAGCGACGAGATAGAACGATTTATTAAGCTTTGAAAGCCTTAAAAGTTGTCTATTTCGATAATGTATCTTCGTCAGATATCGTATCACGTGTCGTAATACGGCCCCTATTTTAGTAGACGGCGATCGCGCTGCGCCCTCTCTGCGACCTAAGGTGTATGTATACTTCGATTTCATACTGGGTATATCATAAAAATGTAAAAGTGGGACTGAAAAGACAATCAAACACACAAAGCGTAAAAATATTCGTTTTTCCAGGGTGCAATCCTAGTGGAAAGGGGTAACAAATGGGATGTCAAGCAAAATGTAAAAATATGACTAAAAAGACAATAAAGCACAAAAAGTGTAAAGAATATTCGATTTTAGCTTTGAAATACATTGAGCGATCTGTCAAATTGCTTGGTCACAGTGAGATCGTAGCAAAATCGTCGCCCTAGTGGTGTAAAACCGGGTTCTCACGTGCGAATATATTTAACTCCGTAGGAGTTCCTTACGGAGTCCTTAGCCTCTACCACGCCCCACTGGTCGGTAGAAAAATATGAGAAATCGGAAAAACAACATGCCAGAGGAGTTAGCTGTCCGAGGATTATGGTTTGTGCCCAGCATGTTATTTGGCTATATTTGTCCAATATCTATTTCAGCAACCTATGGAGCCTGGTAGAGGCTTAGACTTCCATATGGACCTTATGCGGACTTGAACATATACGCACGTGTGAACCCACATACCTTAACGTAATCTTCAGACTCTAAGGGAATATCACCACAAGCATGGCATAGACGCACTCTACAGTAGAGTTATAGCACATGTGTTGGGACTTGATAAGTTATCGGATCTACACTGAATTAGTTACATGCAGAAAATCTCATCCCCCCATTCATTGTGTCTACGCAAGGATGTCTAGGTCTAGTCTCAGCTGACTTGAATGATGTATAGCTTACACGTGTATCTTATTTTTACTGTGTACCCATGCATCACAGTGACAGTCTGTGTAAAACCGACTTATATGTGTAAACCATATACGCTGTATTAATAACGTATGTGCACTGTAAAACAAAGTATACGTCGTGAGATTTATATGTAAAATTTTGTATTTTTTTTGTACAGTAAATGTAAAGGAGACGGGATGCCGAAGCTTTTAGGAAACGGAAATTGTATGATTAACCGCGTCTCATTGTCTTGCAAGCAAACTGTTTAATCACGTCTAAGTGGAGGCATATCAGACTGGATTCGTCATAATGTTTAAGTTGCCCGTGCATTTCAGGGGTGGTGTTCATCCCCTTTTCTGGAGCCCTTGGGCCACACATTTGTACAAGCCACTACAGCAGGGGGCTAGTGGTAGTGATGTGTGTGTAACTCCCATACTCTTCCTCATGAGTGCTGAGTGCTAAGAGAAATTGCATTGAAAGCAGAATATAACATTTGATGAGTCTTTTGTGACCCGGTCGTAGACCTCCCAGGTACAACGCGAGTCACTTTTACAGTACCGTGCAGGTACCGGTCAGGTCAGGTCAGTAATACACTGAAGAAATAACGAAGCGATCATCTAGTAACTAATGTTTTACGATACATGTACTTCTAAACACATCAAAGCAAAGGGCACATCAGATCGTCTTTGTCATAGATTTTTCAATATTCAGTAAAGCATTGTCCAAATTTAGCCAGAACGGCAGTTTATAATAATACACATTCAGCGATCAACTATTGGATGATGTTTTGCAATTAACATACTTCTAAACACATCAAAGCAAAGGGCGTACGAAACTGACTTTGTCATAGATTTTGCAATATTCAGGTAAGCCTTTGTCCAAATAACACCATAACGACATTTTTCTATGTCAACACTGAAGAACAAAACGATCAACTATTTGATAATAGTTTACAAGCATTGTACTTCTAAACACACCAAAGCATAGGGCATATCAGACTGACATAGATTTTGCAATATCCATGGAAGTACGGTATTGTCCAACTTACGCCAGAACGGTAGTTACTCTTCCACACTGACGAATAAAGCGATCAACTATTGGATGATGTTTTACAATTAACATACTTCCACATCAAAGCAAAGGCCATATCAGACTGGATTTGTCATAGCGATTGCAATATAACATCGTAATGACGGTTTCATCTCCACAATGAAGAACAAAGCGATTAACTATTGGATTATGTTTTACAATCATTATACTTCTTAGCATATCAAAGCAAAGGGCATATCAGACTGGCTTTGTCATATATTTTAATATTAATATTAAGTTAAGCCTTTGTGCATCTAATGCAGTAACGGCAGTTAATTTGCAACATTTAAGAACAAAGCGATCAACTTTTTACATGGATATTGGTTTACAATTATTATACTTCTAAACACATCAAATCAAAGGGTGTATCAGACTGACTGCGTCATAGATTTGCAATATTCTGTAAAGCATGGTCAAACTAACACCAGAACGGCAGTTACACTTCTACACTGAAGAATAAAGCGATCAACTATTGGATAATGGTTTCTTTTATTATACTTCTAAACATATCAAAGCAAAGGGCATATCAGATTGACTTTGTCATAGATTTTGCAATATCCACGGAAGCCTCTGTCCAACTAACACCGTGATTACAGTTTTGTCTCCACATTGAAGAACAAAGCGATCAACTATTGGAATATGTTTTACAATTTTTGTACTTCAAAACACATCAAAGGAAATGGCAAGTGAGAATGGCTTTGAAAAAGTTTTTTTTAATATACAGTAAAGCTAATATGATAACAGACTAACTTGATAACCCGGCGTCTTTGATATTGTCTTGAAAACAAATTGTGTATTCGTGTCAATGCAAAAGCATATCAGACTGGATTCTTCATAGATGTTATGATATTCAGGGAAGCCTTTGTCCAACTAATGCCATAACGGCAGTTACATTGCCACACCAAAGAACAAAGCGATAGACCATAATGTTGTACAATTATCATACTTCTAAACACGTCGAAGCAAAGGGCATATCAAATTGGATTTGTCATCGATTTTACAATATTCAGGCAAGCCTTTGTAAAAATAACTCCAGAACCACAGTTACATTGTTACACTGAAGAACAAAGCGATCGGCTGTTGGATACTATTTTGAAATTATCATACTTCTAAACACATCAAAGGAAAGGGCATATCAGATTGACTTTGTCATAGATTTTACAATTACAAGGTTAGCCTTTGTCCATCCAAAACAGAAACGACACTTCCAGCTCCATACAAAAAGCGATCATCTAGTGGATAATATTTCAAGATACTTCTAAACACATTAAAGCAAAGGGCAGATCAGATTAGTTTTGTCATATTTTTTGTAATATCCAAATATACGTAAGTCTTTGTCCAACTAAAACCGTAACGACAATTCCAGCTTCACGCACAAAGCAATCATCTTGTGGATAATGTTTTATGATACTTCTGAACACATTAAAGTAAAGGGCATATCAGACTGACACGATTTTGCAATTGTTTGATAATTATCATACGTTTAAACACATCAAAGCAACGGGTATATCAGACTGACATATATTTTGCAATATTCAGGTAAGCCTTTGTCCACTAAAACAGTAACGACAGTTTCAGATCAACGCTGCAGAATAAAGCGATGAAATATTGGATAACGGTTAACAAGTATTGTACTTCTCAACACACTCAAGCATAGGGCATATCTCTATATCATATAGATTTTGCAATATCTAGGGAAGTATTGTCCAACTAATGCCAGAACGGCAGTTACATTGAAGAATAAAGCGATCAACTATCGGTTTTACAATTAACATACTTCTAAACACATCAAAACAAAAGGCATACTAAACTGACTTTGTTGTAAATTTTGCAATATTCGGGGTAGTAGGCTTTGTCCAAATAGCACCATGACGACAGTTTCAGGTCATCATCATCATATCGTTCCGTTTCAGGTCAACACTTCAGAACAAAGCGATCAACTATTGGATAATGGTTTACAAACATTCTAAACGCTGAGTTAAAAAGCATAGGGCATATCAGACTGACATAGATTTTGCAATATCCGGGGAAGAATTGTCCAACTAACGCCCAAACGGCTGTTCCACTGACACACTGAAGAACAAAGCGATCAAATATTGGATAATGGTTTACAAACATTCTAAACGCACTAAAGCATGGGGCATATCAGACTGACATAGATTTTGCATTATCCAGGGAAGTATTGTCGAACTAACGCCAAAACGGTAGTCCCATTGCCACACTGAAGAACAAAGCGATCAACTATTGGATTATGTTTTACTTATGTACTTCTAAACACATCAAATCAAATGGCATATCAGACTGGCTTTGTCATAGATTTTGCAATATTCAGGCAAGTCTTTGTCAAACTCATACCAGAACGGCAGTTACAGTTCCACTCTGAAGAACAAAGCGATGTTTTACAATCATTATACTTCTAAGAACGTCAAAGCAAAGGGCATAGCA
Organism: Branchiostoma floridae; assembly: GCF_000003815.2. Lineage (NCBI taxonomy): Eukaryota > Metazoa > Chordata > Leptocardii > Amphioxiformes > Branchiostomatidae > Branchiostoma > Branchiostoma floridae. Next base: position 15,295,171 of record NC_049984.1, read on the forward strand.
GACTAGATTCGTCATAGACTTTGAAATATCCATTAAAGTCTTTGTCCAACTAATTCCGTATAGACGGTTCCATTGCCACGATAGGTATTTGGCCTATGTCTAAGTACCAACCTCGATTCAATAAACTCTGCATAACCGATAATTGTTAAGACTTCTACCCGATGGAAACATTGTGCCAAAAGTTGGTGAACATAACTATTGACTGATTCAAAGGGACGTATCCCATGTACGCCAGCCTATGTACTCATATAACGCCGTGGAAATATGCAGTATAAAAATGTGAAACGACAACAGTATACTTTACGTCACATAAGTTTCCTCACTTCACTCAGGTAAACATGAGTCCCTAGCTTCGCTTAGGTTAGGGATATCCATCAAGTAGAATGTTTAAATGGAGGTCCCGTGTTTGAGGAGAGCCACACCTTGAGCTCGTAAAAGAACCCACCACACTTATTGAAAATAGCAGGGGTTCACCTCGGTGTCAGTGGATCTATTGAGTCTGTAGCGTATCCTGTTCAGCACAAAGAATTACAGCCAAACAATAATAATTGTATTCTTTATCAAATTTTTGAATTTTGGATGTACAGTCAAACCTGTCTATATCGGTCACCCAGGGCAATGGAGGAATGTGGCCACTGTAGACAGGTGGTCACTATAGAGAAAATGGTAATGGAAATCGTGTGGCCGTGGTCGTGTTGAAAAGGTGGCCGCTATAGACTATTTCTTAATTAATACTTAGGTCAATGGGGAAAATCCAAGGGACCGCTATGCACAGGTGGCCGCTATACAGGTCTGACTGTAATCGGACTGTAATCGGACTTCATAACTGGTACATGATACACTTTATGATTAAAACAATAAGATGATTTAAAAGACAAGAAAACACGCAAAACGTTAGAAGAATTGTGAAATAAATTGCGAGATCTGTCAAATATTTGCTCGCTTCCTCTAGTAGAACGACTAGCTTGAAAAAAAGGCCAGTAAAGTATTGCATAATGTTTTACGATACTTTCAGATACATAAAAGGCAAAGGGTGTTTCAAAAGGTATTCGTCATAGATTTTCACGAAAGCCTTTGGATTTGTATAACTAACGGTACTTCCAGTCGCACAATAAGTGCAATAATGTATCAAATGATGCTTTATGATACTTAACATGTATCAAAGAATAGGGTGTGCGGAACTGGATTCGTCATAGATGTTATCCTGTACACGGAATCCTTTGGTAAATGTCCAAATAACTCCATAACGACCATTCCAGTGTCGCACTCTGTAAATCGTCGGCTTCATGACAGATTTTATCGATAAAGTCGGTGAGATATTGTTAGGACTGATATTCATGTACCCCATGAGAATAATATGTCAAAAGATGAAAGTTTTTCCTTGGGCATGGTGGCATTTTTGAAAGACATTAACTCACTACTACTGATGGCTTGCTGCCATAAGCTAAGTACTAGAGTGTATACAATACTTTATGCCATTCAATGTTTTTTGTCAGTTATTCTTTCCTAGAACTGCATCCTTATGGAACCTATGGGAATAATGTGTCAAAAGATAAAAGTTTTTCCTTGATGGCATTTTTAAGATACATTACCTCACGTTTACCGCTGGCCTGCTGCCATAAGCTAAGTACTAGAGTGTATGCAGCACGTTATACCATTCAACGTTTTATGGTCAGTAATTCTTTCCTAGAACTACATAGTTATGGAACAAGCTTCCACGGAATTGCTTCCCTGTTGCGTACCAACTAAAACGTTTTAAGACAAGGGTAAACAACCATCCGTCTTCAGAATCACGTACTCTAACTCAAAAACACATGAGTGGCTCCATGGGCCTTGTTTTGTGGGGAACCTCAAGTAAATAGAAAAAAAATAGTTTAGCCAAATACAACCATATGATAATCTAAATGCAGGCATGTCATGCCTTCCATTAGAAGAAAAAAAATTCCACAATCAGAGAAGGTTGAGCGCGATCGAATGGCACAACTGCGAGAGAGCTGTACACGTGCGGTTTGTGTGACGCATCCAAGCCGCGAATGACGTTGATCTAGTTATTATCGTAGGAAATGGCAAATACGATGAGGATATTCTTATCTTATCGCCTTAATGTTATATTCGGGCTTCAGGGCTAATTTCATACCGGATAGGTTCTTCTGTGCCGAACTTTATCTCTCTTACGTTCTTGGATAACTGCCATGCCAAACTATCAACTTCTGTGGTACGTGTATCACTCACTTGAAAGGGTCCGACTTCCTTTTAACCTTTCTTGGGCGTCTTCCAGGAAGCTTTTAGCAAATTGTAACACAACGGGTGTCTTATGTAAGTCTACAGACACTTGAATTGCATTCCGACTACGATATGGCAGAGACGATCGACAATTACACAAACGCTTTAATCATTCGTTAACGAAGGCCTTGCATCCAGACAAATTGCCATCTTCTCGTTGATTACTCACTGCAATCAACATCCCAAGCCTCTCAATGAAAGTTTCGAATTTCAATCACCTTTCTTCAAAGCTATGTAAATGTCAAAGTTTTAAAGTTCTTAAATTTTACACTACCAGTAACAATTACGGTTGGATTTTATAATAATGATGATGATGGAGATGATGATGTTGATGGTGATGATGATGATAATGGTGATGACGATGGTGGTGGTGATGATGATGATAATGTTGATGATGATGTTGATGGTGATGATGATGTTGATAATGGTGATGACGATGGTGGTGGTGATGATGATGATAATGATGATGGCGATGCTGGTGATTCTGCTGATGATGTCGGACGATGGTGATTATGATGATGATGATAATGATAATAATAGTAACGGTGATGATGACATGACCGCATGAGAGCTACATCTCTCTCTGGTACCGGGCAGGCCTGATGGACTGGGGAGTTCCATTCAATGTCTTTTGCTTTATCGCGGACCCTTACATCCCATTTACATGTCTAAACCTGTACTCAGTCTATCGGTATTCATGCTCAATGACATCCGCTGCCTCAATGGTAGTTAGATGGGAAAAGTTACAAAGATTGCTTACATGCACTATCTATTACCAGCCATCTGAATACAAGGTAATACTATACGTACATAACCGAGTTCCCGTGGGGACAAGAGGTATCATTCGGGCCGTTGGAATCAGCATCTAGATCGTTACAAATTACTGTTCCCTGTAGGAGTATGTCTCGGACATAAATCAACAGACAATGTAACACTGGTAGTAAAGACTACTTGAGTGGGGGTGCAAAACATTGTTTCCTTTAAGCTACTTCCTCCTGGTCGTTTTCATCAGCACCAGTACTACAAATTGCTTTATTCCTTAGAAGTTGCCGCCTGTCCTTTTAAATAGCTCATCAACAGGTATATTCCGATCGCGTTCGCGGTAATATCAATCAGCGCAGATGAACAGGCTATTGTACCAAATCCTCTTCTGACGCCAACGAATTACATGCGTCTACTGATACCGTCATTAGGGTGCTTATCTCGGTAGAAGAACAGGCGTCTATGGAAAGAGAAGGACACAATTATCGCTCCGAGTCAACATTATTCTGCGCGATTATGACGGAAGACGATACAATCGTGAGATTTGTCTGATAGTTCCACTGTCACGAGCTTTAACCAGCAGCAGAGAATCGTGCCACTTGAAAAAATCAGCCAATCAATGCCTGTAGGTACAAATATCACACGAAAATGATCATAATAGACGGGACAGAAATTGGATTAACATAATAGTTTGTAGTACTAGTTCGGCTAGTTCAGCCTGTTCAACAGATACTCAAATGAAGTCAGTGGATGATTTTTGAAATGTCTGTGTCAGAGACTATATATCCATTTGATTTATTTTCAATAATGTATCACATACATGGGAAGAGGGCCAGTTAATAAGTATGAAATTATGTTTATAACCTGTCTAATGTACTCGGTCCCGTATGGATTTTTTTCTTGCAAAATGCATTAGTCAGCATTGGATAAGGCCACTTTATTTATAACAATTACACCACCTGGACAATTAATCGTCAAGGTAATGCCTTTCGGTGTAAGTAACGCACCTGCTACGTTTTTTTCTTTTTTTTGCATTACTCTATAGTATATCATCATCGGTTGCGTGCAGTAAACGACACGCACATTCACACACAGTCATGCACGCACGAGGGAGAGAGAGAGAGAGAGAGAGAGAGAGAAAGAAAGAAAGAAAGAAAGAAAGAAAGAAAGAAAGAAAGAAAGAAAGAAAGAAAGAAAGAAAGAGAGAGACAGAAAGTGACAGAAACAGAGAGACAGAGATAGAGGGGGGGTATGAAACAATCTTAATTCTTTATTACACTCCTAGGCCTTTACGACAAGACTTCGCGCTGTAAGCGGTGGCTTCATTATAACACAATCTATACCGACCGGTAACGTTTCAGCAAGCTATTCATTTTTCCTCTGCTTGCCACGTTATTGATTCAGTTGCCGAAATCACATTTGATTTACTGTACCACAGCGAGCCGAGGAAATGAAAGATGGGATGTTTGCAACCCACCTTAGTGAGCATTGGATAAGGCAACTTTACACCGTCTGGACAATTGATCGTCAAGGTGATGCCTTTTGGTGTAAGTAACGCACCTGTTACATTTTTCCCTTTTTTTTTGCATTTCTCTAACAATCTCAATTCTATATTACACCCCTAGGCCTTTACGACAGGACTTCGCGCTGTAAGTGGTTGCTTCATTATAAAAAATCTATACCAACCGGTAACGTTTCATCAAGCCACTTATTTTTCCCCTGCTTGCCACGTTATTGATTCAGTTGCCGAAATCACATTTGATTTACTGTACCACAACGAGCTGAGGAAATGGAAGATGGGGTGTTTGCAACCCACCTTAGTCAGCATTGGATAAGGCAACTTTATTTGTAATATTTACACCGTCTGCACCGTCTAGTCGTCGAAGTGATGCCTTTTGGTGTAACTAACGCACCTGCCACATTTCTTCTTTTTGGTATTTCTCTACATGTCATCATTGCGTGCATGCGGTTAAAGTATGAAACAATCTCAATTCTTTATTACACACCTTTCATACGACTTCACGCTGTAAGTTTAAATAAAACAATCTATACCGACCGGTAACGTTTCAGCAAGCTACTCATTTTCCCCCTGCTTGCCACGTTATTGATCCAGTTGCTGAAATCACATTTAATTTACTGTACCACAGCGAGCTGAGGAAATGGAAGGTGTGATTGCAACCCACCTTATCGATCAGACCGCCTAATTTATAACTCGTGCATGTCCTGTGGCAAATTGTCGACTAATGAATGATTTTACCCTAGCTTGGCTGTGGATCAGGGAAGTTACAGGTGAAAGAATCACACGGAGAGTCAATGCAAAATATATATACTTGTAGCTTCCGCACAAAGAGAGACAGAATGCGAAGGCCGACTGCAAATGACTACATGCATTAATGTCGAGCTACGGAAGCTAGCGATGAAGTGAAAAGATCTAAAGAAAGAATACAGGGTATTCAAACCACTGCAGTGGCAGAACACAGTAGTCTACTACTGCCATTGTGTCGAGTATTACAGATGGCGATGGGTAGATAATTCGATCAACGTTGTACAAATCATACGTCTATGAGTTTGAGAAGATACTAATACTATATATCGCCCTATGAAAGGCAAGCACTTCGTGTTTGTCAGGTAGACTTGCATCCCAAGGCATTTCAACTTATTGCGGTGTAAAAGTAGTTATTCTTTCTCGGTGTTCTTTCAAAGTGGCTTAACTTAATGTAAGGTACTTCTAAAACCATTTTTGCCTATCTGACACGTGGGCTGTGCCTTCAGACTTTTACACTAAAGTTTCAATAGGATTCTAGTCTCTTGACACTGATGCATCGCAACTTTTATAAACTTTCCTAGGAAAGCGTATAGAGAATATTCCACCCGGAGACGTAATCAAAAGTCACACGCCAAACTCTATTAGTTATTCAAGCAACTGAATATGATTTTATTTTTCAAAACGGTCAAATTCGTTTCCCGTTTGCAAAATTCGTTTCCCGTTTCCAAAATTGTATCCAACTGCTCGAGTTACTATTCTTTTGCGTATCTTATTACCATGATATCTAGCCTTCATCGAGTAATCAGATTTTATGTAAGGCGAAAACTAGTCCTTGCGCTTCGTTGACCACTTATTCGACGACTTACCTCCATGGCAGCGGTGGCTGTAGGCGGAGTACAAATTCTCAATCCATTACAAACACCCGTGCTGCAACGATAACTTCCCAAATTCACGCATTCACACTGTAATTCGTTTTACCGCAAAGTAGAAGTAGTTTAGAGATAAATGCTGTTAGGACCGACATTCTCTGGGGAGACTTCGTCTAAAGCTTGGTTACACCTCTCTGTCCCACAACGTGCACATGAACAGAATGCAAAGTGAATACACGACACAGTCTAGGTTTCGCCTAGTATATAGGTGGGACATTTCAGCGGTTCCCAACTAGACTCATTTTGCACAACCGTTGTTTCATTTTAACTGACTTTACATTGACCGTCTGTCACCTTCTTCCGGGCAATTCTGACAGGTTCACATGGTACTGCAGCTATAGGTGTCGCTGCTAACAGATGCGGTCCCAACCTGATGAAACTATTCACGATTTCCTACGTACTCCTTAGACCTTGTTAATTGAGTGCCCCCACCACTTGAAAGGAATACACACCACCGGTATTAGTAATAGCCTGTTTAGAGTCAAACGTAAACTTTGCGTTGTCTATGCATACTAATCAATAAAGTTTTCCGTCTCTCTCGGTATGCCGAAGGTCATTATATACAAACGGTTATTCCAAGCACAGTAAGCCGATTTATTCTATGCCTAGAATTATACAAAAAGGGGTAACCTTGATCTTTGGTGACCCTGTCTGAATTGTAATAGAAAATGCATTAGAAATATCTTTTATAAGATACAGTATGCAACGTTAGGCATTACAGTCGGTCCCTGCATCGGTTGGATAGGTCTAGAGGTTAGAGAGCTACGAAGCTTATGGTAGACTAGCAGAAGATAAAACTGATGCATTGGGAAATTCATCATTTTCGTTTGATTGTCTTTTCGCCCTCCTCACATCTCCGTCCCCTAGTATGTCACAGTTGCATGATTCTACGTTGGAAGTGTATATATATCAAGCTGGAATAACGTTGCAAAGTAGCAAACTGTATAATAAATAGACAAAGTGGAGAAATCGATCTATCCTTGTAAACTCCTAATGTAAAAATTAAACTTTACAAGCCAACTCAAGAAATTTGACCAAAAACTTAACTTCTTCAACAATCTGTTCTGAGTGGTGAAAACACGTGTTTTTTCCGCACATGTGACGTCATCACTATGTCAAAGTTCATCGGAAGTCGGTTCCGCCCCTTGTACCGGCTAAAGTGAATTGGCCGGACTTTCTTCGGGGCAGTAGAAGATTTTCTCCGCCTGGAAAATATTTAGCAGTAGTTTTAAGAAGGTTGTAGAAGGTTTGGCCAATTAAACTCCTAAAACTTCGTAAAACTTCTACCGGGTGTGAAAGATTACCCCGGCGGCAGAAAGCTTCATCTGCACCGAAAACAAGAAAGCTCGGCCAATCTAAGGTAGGCTGGATGCTGGGTTAGGGCGCGGTGACATATAGGTCGTGCGATCGTCGTACGATTTTGATGCCATAGGATTTTCAAGCAGGCCGTGACAGAACCAGCCACCGACATAGATCCACAGCATTTGTGTACCAAAATGTCCTCCAAAGTTAGCGATCGTACGACCTATGTGACTGCGCCTTTAGTACTGCTAGCGCTGACTCCTCACCACGGGAAGGATCAAATAAACGATGCCGACATTGCTCCCAATTCTCAGCAGTTTGCACCTTTCATCAAGTACCCGATTCTGTTGCTGTTAGGAATATTCCGGAGTGGAACATATACAGCATTTATAGCATACATTATCCGATAGCGGTGATGGCTGGTTACGACTCCCAAAATATCCACATTACATCTAACGTGTCCTCCCCAAAGTACAGACGTCCTTGGCTGGCCTCATTTACGAGTAACATAGTCCTTGGGAAACACCATAAAGTTGTAGACAGATTTGACATTAACCTAAATTGGAACATCCTTCACATACAAAACTCATACTGCAAGTATCACTGCGTAAGCCTTAATATGATTCCCAGGCTTCACACTCACTCATTCACTCCCCTCAGCACAATCGAACTCGACCTCACCAGTTAAAGTTCTCATAACCTTGTGGCCTAGCGGATTTTTTCATCCACTGTGTCGTGTTCCAATGGGCAACCGTCTCTTTCCACCACATGGACCTTTTCATCTCTCTAACCTGAGTCCTACCTTGGTGGAGCGGGAAAAGCCGTGTTGAGTGCTTTTTCCAAGAAAACACACCGTCTAGCCAGGGATTTTTGGGAATTTAGTGACCTTTTGACATAGAGTCCACAAGGCAAATAACCATGACCATCTATGCCATCTACGCCACCGTACACTCAGGGCACTTGTATAGCACTTTCCACGTATGATTGACTATATAATGGCCACCACGATAGTTAAAAGTTGATGAAACATTCAGTATGACTACAATTGGTAGTCATGACAGATGGATAACAATTGTAGTTCCTCGCATCCAACCGTTTTATCATTTTACGTTTAGGACCTCATGACCCAATGACCATTCTTTTCTATTCCTGGCAATTCGTAGTGTGTTCCAGAAATTCTAACCGCATTCCAGCTATTTGTGCCCGTTCTTTTGGCTAGCCCGAAAGTTTTTGACATGTTAAAAGCTGTCGAGGTGCATTCGAAGTGGACAAATATTGAATGGCATTCACAGTGGATTCTAAGTGTATTCTAACTATTCTAACTGCAGTATGACCGTATTCTACGGCATTCTAACATTATTACGGCCACCTCGAATCCTGCCAGAATGTGACCGAAATAATATCTCGAATGCAGTGAGAATGTCTAGAACACACTAAAAATTCCCAGGAATAGAAAAACAATTCATGCTGACGGCATTCTGGCTCATTCCTTCTAGTGTGAAGGGGATATAAGGTCCATTTGGAATTCCCATCCGAACGGCCCCGAATGCGGCACGAATTTTGCACATTCTGCTTGATTCCTGCTGATTCGGTTTCAGTGTGAAGGCCATATTAGCAGCGACACCTATGCCGCAGTGTAATATAGAACCAGTCAGCATTGCCCTGAGGAAGATGACAGACGGTCTACTAGACTACTCTCCAAGCAGAGGTTGATAGAAAAGATTGTCCCGTTCTCATTCGAATTCATGCCCCGTTTTCTTCCCGCCGGCCACCTGATTTGGTTCCTTAACTATAGGTCCGTTGTCCACTGTTGACTGAACAGCGAATAACGTATATCTACTGTACATGTCATTCACATTTCCCGCCACAGCCAGTTGGAACAAGTTCGAACCATCCTCCTACGCAGGGACAGCCAACAGCGAAACCGCATGTCTGGATGTACCCTGCTTTCTCAACCGTCACTCTTAGTTCCTGTGGACGCCCCCCCCCCCCCCCCAAAAAAAACCAGCTGTCAGCCAATCAGCGAACAGGCCTTTCAGTTTTCAGAAGCGCTCTCGCATATATAAGCGGTAAACTCATTAATATCTTTAAGCAGGGCGGTCAGGAACTGAGAGTGTCGGTACGGTTGAGAAAGAAGGGTACATCCAGACAGGCGATTTCGACGTTGGATGTCCCTGCGTACGAGGATGGATCGAACTGGTTCGAGATCGCTTTCAGCAATAACATCACTATCAAATGTAATGCTTCAGGCTTTGTTATCTGTTAATAACTGGCTTAAAACGCCACTGAGCGGACGGAGCGAGAAGGTTAACTGCTTTCCTTACCAAACGCGATTTTCTCGGATCAGAAGGTCAAAGAGGAAAGTGCTGTACTGGCTGTGTTCGTGATAAGCCCTTTGACTGAAACTTTGCCATCAGAGCAACACGGGGATACCGACCAATACCAATGCAAACGCGAAAGGTCGTTTTCCGTTCAGTGCCCCAAGCAATTCAATATTCAACATAATATTTTGCTTGTAGCAACATGCCGTCTATGATCTAGTGGTTACTAGGCTAGTGAACACGGAAATCATTGCTTGTATTCTTGGTTAGGATTTGTGTCCTTCAGAAAGGCACTTAACATTACTTCCCTCACTCAACTCAGGCGTAAACGGGTACCTGACTTCGATTGGGGTGGTAAAAGGCAGTAGAAGGAGAAGGTTAGGCTCCACCTTCCAATACCCTAGAAACATCGGATAGCAATCCCTTGCCCCCACGGCCTGAAAGAAGAGCCATGGAATCTGATTTTTTGTTGCTTACATAAAAGACATTAGTGTTGAATCAATATCAATCCAATGTTAACCGATAGCAGCTTAAAAACCCTTAAAAGTCATTAGTATTGATGATTTCCATGTCAAGTAATGACTACGTACTTTTCATTCTTACTGATTGACTGACTGACCGATACTGACTGACGCCATCTCCCAGAGTACGATATTACCTTCAAGAAAGATCTATGTCTTCACACTTTATTTCTAACATGTGTTACTGCTTCGCTCGACACCCTCAATGCGTTATTCTCTCAAGACATTGCAAGTTTATGCCGTCTCTTATCATAAGGCTTGATCGCATTTGTCGTAAAGGGGGTTCAAACGTGCGTATAAAACTTATATTCAAGCCCGAATGAGGTCCGTATGGAAGTCTAAGCATCTACCAGGCTACACAGGTTGCTGTAGAAATAATTGAAAGTGGAAGAATTTAGACAGTACAGATGACATGCCAGACGAGTTAGCTGGGTCGCAAATCATACTCCTCGGCCAGCTAATTCCTTTGGCATGTTACACATCTATATTTGTCCGATTTCTACTATTTTACTAATCTCCAAGCAGATCTTGCGTGGCATAAGACAGTAACATAAGCTGGGGAAGGAGTTTAGCCGGCAGAAGAGTAAATAGGCCACGCGAGCCAATTTACTCCTCTGCCGTCTAAACTCCTTAAGCTTCCCCAGGTTATGTTACTGTCTTATGCCACGCAAGATCTGCTTGGAGATGACTATTTTACCCCATTTTACTAGACGGTGATCGCTCTGAGATATGTTGTCTGTCTCTTTGCTTCAACATAGCTGCGACCTGAATTGGATTTGTGTAACCTTTGACTTCATTATTAGATTATGATGAAATTATAAACGTAAAACTGGAAAGACAACAAAGTTACAAATGGCAAAGTGTCCAAAAGTTTTTTTTTTAATGTATGGAATATCGTGTGAGCACTATTTTCAAATTGCTCGGGCGCAGGACGGTTGCAGCCAAGTCACCGCCTTTAGTTTGCGGGATAGATTTAAAGTCAAAGTTTTTCCACAACAGCTGATGCATTGGGGGTGGTACCTTACTGCGTCCCTGTAGCCTGGGGCACAGAACCTTTGTGTAATGACTACATCGTGGGGCCAATATCTGATAGTGGTCTGTGTTTTCAACTACCATACTCAGAGAATGCAACAGGTACTATTTTAAAAGTTTTTGGTATGGCTCTGCCAGGGATCGTATTCACAACCAAGGCGACAACTCTACCCACTTGGCCATTGCATCGGCCGTGAAACATTGGCTCAGGACATTTTTGCCTTACGATGTTCAGTCAGGTTTTGACACATTTGATTACATTTAATTTTTTGTGTTTTTTCTTTACGTTCATTTCATTTCATTAGGTTTAATTTGCATTGTTGTATAAGTTTTAAATTTCATCATTTGTACTCCAGGAAGAATAGTCTTACATAGTTAGGTTGCCGTCACATAGGTCGTGCCGTCGTCGTACGATCGCTACCTTGGGGCATTTTGGACAACAAAAATGTACGTCTAAGTTCAACTGTCTTGGTACACAAAATGTTGTTTTGGATCTAAGTCGGTGGTTGGTTCTGTCACGCTTGAAAATCTTATGGCATTAGAATCGTACGACGATCGCATGACATATGTAACCGCGCCCTTGCACTAGTGTAGATATGAATAAAACTAATTTACAAAAATAAACAGAACCAAGCGTCGGACAATGATCTAGGGTAGCCTTTCCCAGACTGACGCAAACGCCAAAGGGTTATATATTACAACCAAACAATCGTCCACGGGCGTTAGGACCTGATGGATGCCGGATGTAGAAATCTCTCTCTAGGACGTTCCATAAACATTGCCTTGAGGAAAATAAAATTTAGGTCGGACGTGACGGCCGATATATTTTGATTTGGCCCAACGTTACAGGGGCCAAGCATCAAACCGAAGTTCTTTTCGAACAACCAATCAGCGCCCTTCAAACAAGCAGTGTTCAGAGATTCGAACGCTGAATCATTCTTGACAGAGATAGAAGAAGGGCAGTTTGAACTTCCCCGAGCTCCACGCCCGAATTGGGGAGTTAATCGCATGTTTTTGTGTTTGTGAGTTAGTCTTATCTTTTGTTGTTTTGTGAATCGTCGCTTTGGGGGAATTTACAGCGCTGGATTTGAACACTGTTGCGGTAAGTGGGATATTCGTATCTTGACATTGGTAACGTTCGATTCCACAATATAAGTTTGGAAACTTTCCGGGCACATGTACACTGATGCCCCAGGTCTTTACACTGTTGCGGTAAGTGGGATATTCGTATCTTGACATTGGTAACGTTCGATTCCACAATATAAGTTTGGAAACTTTCCGGGCACATGTACACTGATGCCCCAGGTCTTTCTTTTTTATCCATATAAGTATTGGGGTATGTAGCCTGTGTTCATTCACAGTTTATCTCAGTCACTAGTCTACTAGTAGCAAGACGGGAAGCAAACAGCAGACGATTGTTTGTGTTACAAAGAACTGTTGCCAGCGTGGGTGACGAAAAGGCCATGGAGTCTTCACGAAACTTTTTACAGATTTACTTGACTGAAAACTGTTAAGTCAAGGGTAGTATAACTGCGATTTGGTGTTTATCTGAACGTTTCTAGTCAGGATGAGGGCACTTCATACAGGCGTTTAATATCAAATAGGGTTCGAATAACACATTACAAATTCTCTACTGTACGTTCCCCACGTGGGGGCTGTTGGTATGGCCGTGAGGTCCATACTGCTAGCTTTTGGATGGGAGCATTTTCAATAATAGGGGTGAAAATGGCGTGCTGAGGCATGATTCAAAAATGGCACGTGTTCTGATTTCCGCCCAATTTAGATTGACAAAGACTGGAGATGTACTTAAAAGAAGGACACTTCAGGGCATATCGGTTGCCTTAGACGGACATCTTATTAATTTGTTTTATATTCTCTGTGATGATAAAAGTGTAATGTGAGGATGTAAAGTATAATTTCTTGAAACTCCAAACGCTGCCCCTCTCCCACGAATTATTTATTGGCTTGAAAACATACCGGAAGATTGATTAACTTGTCGTTGCAATGTGCAATCTTTCTGGGCTCAAACTTAACAAGGTTTTAAGTCGTATATCTTACCGATTTTGTAAAGCACTGAAATTATTTTGCATACCGGAGCTAGTTTTTGACTGACAGATGGGTTTTGAAAAGTACCCGATTAAAGTTCCGTGCCGTTACTAACGTTATCTTATGTATCGACACGATTACAAAACTTTGCATAGAATCTTTAACGTTATAAATCCTGCTGAGAAAAATGGAATTCAGGACTTTCAAGCATTCAAGCAATGTCATAGATGGTTATTTTGAATCTTTGTATCGTACGCTCAGACTACTGTTTAACAGTGACGACAGAAGTACCACAGAGTGGATTTCAAAATTTTGACATTGTGCATAAATGAAACAAGGTAAATCAGGAGGGGTAATTTCACTATCCGGTGTTTATGAGTGCTTATTGTATGGCATTTATTTGTTCATGAGAGAAACAGCACAGTATCGTGGAAAGGGGTATCTGAATCTGATGGTCACGTTTGCAGGGATCATCATTTTGTTCATGCCTACCTTACTGGCCTTTCTAAATCGCCTAGCGGCTCGCTTTGGGGGGTTTTTCGTCGCTATCGCTCCATTGGCGGGTGGAAAAATCGTGATTGATTGTTGGTTATATTACAACGTTTGTAAAACATTTTCAGATACACAATAAGTGTAATGATCGTATATGTCAGGCATGACAATTTGTGCAAAATGATTTCCATTTTGGTTTGTAAAGTTTCTCGTATTTGTTATGCTTTATGCCAGTCAATAAAAGTTGCTGGTATTCCCACCAAGAAACATTTAGTGTGGAGTGATTATGGGTTCTTTCTGAATAACTATAACGGCCGAGAAGGTAGGCATAAATTCATTTTTGTGAAACAAAAATAAAAATTTAGGCCGGACGTGACGGCCGATATATTTTGATTTGGCCCAACGTTTCAGGGGCCAAGCATCAAACCGAAGTTCTTTTCGAACAACCAATCAGCGCCCTTCAAACAAGCAGTGTTCAGAGATTCGAACGCTGAATCATTCTTGACAGAGATAGAAGAAGGGCAGTTTGAACTTCCCCGAGCTCCACGCCCGAATTGGGGAGTTAATCGCATGTTTTTGTGCCCTCCCACCCAGCTCCGAGTGAGTTTGGTTAGCTGATTATTGTGGATTATTTTGTATCATATTTTGTTTCTTTTTAATTCGAAAATTAATTCTTGCCGGTAACAAGTCAGGTTTTTGCCTGTTATGATATTTTTTAACCTCCTTGGGTTTATACATCATGAAATTAGCTCAATATCAGGTCATGCTCTTTACCCGTTATGTGACCTGGTTTATTTATCATAAAGATAATTCTGCTGTGTGACCGTATGGCTCACAGTTAGTATTTGTTCATGGCTGATCGTTGACTCAATACTGCGAAGTTAATTTTAAAATGTGTCACCGTACAGACCATTTTTCTTCTTTTCTATTTACCGGTGCGAAAGTATGACTCACAGGTTATGTTTAGGCTGTGTGACCGTATGACTCACAGACCATTCTTTTATTCTATTTACCTATGCGAAAGTAGGACCCACATGTTATATTTCGGCTGTGTGGCTGTATGGCTCTCAGACCATTCTCTTATTCTATTTACCTGTGTGAAAATAGGACTCACATGTTATATATTGGCTGTGTGACCGTATGACTCACAGACCATTCTTTTATTCTATTATCCTATGCGAAAGTAGGACTCACATGTTATATTTTGGCTGTGTGGCTGAATGGCTCACAGACCATTCCCTTATTCTATTTACCTGTGCGAAAGTAGGACCCACGTTATATTTCGGCTGTGTGGCCGTATGGCTCACAGACCATTCTCTTATTCTATTTACCTGTGCGAAAGTAGGACTTACAGGTTATATTTTGGCTGTGTGGCTGAATGGCTCACAGACCATTCTCTTATTCTATTTACCTGTGCGAAAGTAGGACTTACATGTATATTTTGGCTGTGTGGTCGTATGGCTCACAGACCATTCTCTTATTCTATTTACCTGTGCGACCTGATAGGAGGGTTACCACAGGTTATTTTGGCTCTATGACTGTGTGACTCTTAGACCATTCTCTTAAACAGGAATCCCGTGTTCCCTGGGTAAAGTACCAAGGAAGTATTCCCTACTGTGACCATCCCAGTAGCTACAAGGGTGAATTGTACCCTATAAATACATAGATTTATTAGAAATCCCAGACTGTCTACAGGGTGGAAACAAAGGCAGGGACACATTACGCTCGTTCTTGTTGAAATGTAAAAAATGCTGTCGCCTGCCTTTATGACTTGATATGGAGCAAATTATAGACAACATCACTGGTTCCTTCATTTTTCACAACCCCTGTAATGTTTAAAAAATATGCACCACAACTTTCATGTTGCTTAACCGATTGGGAGATCATTATAGCCACTGGTGTGAATTCACCCCCTAAAAAGTTGGTGTCGCCTGAGAAGAAACGAAGAATTCAAGTAGTAGTAAAAATGTAACAATTCAGTTCCCAGAAGGTTTGTTCGGCAGGTGAAACCAGCTACCCATTTATCTGTGTAAAGGTATAACTCACAGGTTATTATTGACTGAGCGACCGTTTGACTCATAGACCATCCTCTTATATTATTTACCTGTGCCACCTGCTTGAAGGTTTAACACAGGTTATTTATGGCTGTGCGACCGTATGACTCACAGACCATTTTCTTATTTCATTTACCTGTGAGAACGTATAACTCACAGGTTATAATTCACTGATCGACCGTTTGACTCATAGACCATCCTCTTATTATTTACCTGTGCCACCTGCTTGAAGGGTTAACACAGGTTATTTATGGCTGTGCGACCGTATGACTCACAGTCCATTTTCTTAATTTTATTTACCTGTGAGAACGTATAACTCACAGGTTATTTATGGCTGTGCGACCGTATGACTCACAGTCCATTTTCTTATTTTTACTTACCTGTGACACCTGCTTGAAGGGTTAACACAGGTTATTTATGGCTGTGCGACCGTATGACTCACAGTCCATTTTCATATTTTTATTTACCTGTGCCACCTGCTTGAAGGGTTAACACAGGTTAATTATGGCTGTGCGACCGTATGACTCACAGTCCATTTTCTTATTTTTATTTACCTGTGAGAACGTATAACTCACAGGTTATTTATGGCTGTGTGACCGTATGACTCACAGTCCATTTTCTTATTTTTATTTACCTGTGAGAACGTATAACTCACAGGTTATTTATGGCTGTGCGACCGTATGACTCACAGACTATTTTCTTCTTTCATATACCTGTGCCACCTGCCAGCTTTATCACAGGTTAATTTTGGCTGTGCGACCGTATGACTCACAGACCATTCTCTTATCTTTTTTACCTGTGTGACCAGGTAGGAGGGCTAGCATAGGTTATATTTGGCTGTGTGACTGTATGACTCACGGACCATTCTCTTATTCAATTATTTATTGATTGAGATTCTCAGAATAAAATCTGAGACAGTGAGAGGTGTGAGCAACAGGGTAATCCTTGGCGTGGATACTGTAGGACTGTCGATTTGAGGGATGCTATTTCCCCCTCAATTATGTGTTCTTGGACATGGAATGTTGACCTTGGTGTGTCACAGTTTGAGTTATGAGAGTCTACCGCCAAAACAGACTGGATTCCTGATGGTGAGTTACCTAAGGACGCCAGTGAGTGATAGTTCGTATATGGTAATCTGCATCTAAGTTTGTACTTTATACATATGAAGGATGATTTTATACCTTACATTGAGGTATACTATTTTAATGTTTCTTGCAGTGATCACATAGAATTTTACTATCTCACAATATATTCGATCACATACTATTTTATTTATTTATTTATTAGGGCTAGCCCTTTGTAATAGCTATAATAATCACATACTATGTTGAATCATGACAGTTATTACATTTTCTTTGTCGAAACATTCTTCATCAATTACTTGATTTATTTTCTCTCCTTGTTCGGAGTTCCATCGATACCGCCAGCCCGAAAGACGGAAGGAAGAACGCAAAGTGACAAGTAACGGACCTTCAGCCGTCATTGCCACACTCTTTCTAGTACGACTTCAATTGTTCCCCCTACTACAACATTTGTTCTACCGAGAACAACATCGGCGGGCAACACCAGCGTGCTAGGTAGGCTACCAGCAGGCCCATTGCCCAGCTCTACAAGTGGTGTGACTCGTGAAGGACATGTAGGACCAGTCTGCTAGGTAGGTTACCAGCAGGCCTACTGCCCAGCTCTACAAGAGGGATGACTCGTGAAGGACATGTAGGACCAGCCTGCTAGGTAGGTTACCAGCAGGCCTACTGCCCAGCTCTACAAGCGGGACTCGTGAAGAACATGTAGGACGAGTCTGCTAGGTAGGTTACCAGCAGGCCTACTGCCCAGCTCTACAAGTGGGATGACTCGTGAAGAACATGTAGGACGAGTCTGCTAGGTAGGTTACCAGCAGGCCTACTGCACAGCTCTACAAATGGGGTGATTTGTGAAGGACATGTAGGACCAGCCTGCTGGGAGTGTTACCAGCAGACATCTGTTAGGTTTCTTCTTTAAGGACGGTTACTATTACATTTGGTGTTTGCCCGTGGAATATTTTACGTCTTGCGCACGTGCCATCGTTGTAACAGTTAGCACCGCGCTTCATTGGATAGCAGTAAGCAAGTTGAACATATGTTGTCCCACTTATATTACTGATGTTTTTATGTTCGATGATAGCACATACGCATCTTATGAACGTGATCTTACAGTTTCCAGTGATAGGGATCAGGATGTGGCAGTACCACAGACAGAAGAAAAACTCATCCAAAAACAACAACGACCTTACTACACTGAGTAATATTGGGGGCACGACTGTCCCTTGATAAATTGCAGGAATGTAGGGTTACCATTCAAGGACTACTACATCTTTCATCAGCCTTGAAACAGATCCAATTGATAGGATTGCTAAAACATGTTTCTCCTGGTCATACTTTTCTATGACACTGTAGTACACTTAATTTTGTGAAAGTATAGTGGTGAACGGCCATGTATTATTTGCATAAGTGTTGTTTATCAAGATATGTGTCTTTATCCTTAACGTACTTGCTTTATGGATAGTTACATATGTTCTAGATACAGTTGACATAACCTAACTGAGAACGGAAGAAGATCTAAGAAACACGTTGTTACTTTACAGATCATATTAATAACCATCTCGCGGTATATTAAATGCCCAGAACCTGTGACATGTACACCTTTTGCTCCATAATAGACTCTTACGTAAGTTTTGTACATTCAGTTCCCTAGCATTTGTTCATATTCATACTTATGGTTATCCATTTGATTAGCCGGTTGTTGACTCCTAGATAGTTGCTTTCAAAGCTAAAGAAATAACCTGGTAAGTTTAAAGTGTGGCAAGTGCCAACTTATATTATTTTCGCTGTTCCTTGTTTATGTCTGGATACTTATTGGGTCTTAGTATCCTAGACACAGGCTCTTTGATTTGGAGACACGTTAGGACATGAGGTACATTAGTCAAATTTAAACATTTAGCATATTCCTGCCAATGATTACTGTGTTATACTACAGGGCTCTACTGGGTATTATTGTTATTGTAATATTGCCAGAGTGTTTGTTTTGTTATCGTTGTTGTTAACTTTGCGGCAAGCTGACTTAACTTGGGCGCATAGCTATTCATGTGCCAAGCTGTGATTTCTATGCTTCGCTGTAGGACTCGTTAGCCCATATCGTTATTTCTTCTTTTGCCGGGGTAACCTTACCATTCTTGCTGCAAGTATATTCAACTTTGCACGAATGCTAATTTGTTGTAGGCGGGTGGAAAAATCGTGATTGATTGTTGGTTATATTACAACGTTTGTAAAACATTTTCAGATACACAATAAGTGTAATGATCGTATATGTCAGGCATGACAATTTGTGCAAAATGATTTCCATTTTGGTTTGTAAAGTTTCTCGTATTTGTTATGCTTTATGCCAGTCAATAAAAGTTGCTGGTATTCCCACCAAGAAACATTTAGTGTGGAGTGATTATGGGTTCTTTCTGAATAACTATAACGGCCGAGAAGGTAGGCATAAATTCATTTTTGTGAAACAAAAATCTATTGTTTCCGAACGCGTTGGCCCCCTTTGTACGATACGTTGAATGCTGAGCCCACCTTTCCACTAGACGGCGATCGCGCTGCGCTATCACTGCGACCTAAACGTATGTGTGTAACCTTTGATTTCATACTGAGTATTGCAAACTCTAAAAGTGTGACTGAAAAGACAATTATAAAGCGCAAAAAATATTGTTTGTCTGTACAATTGGTTGAGCGATTTAAGTCGCAGAGAGAGCGCGGCGAGAGCACCGTCCTTTTGAAAGTAGGGTATAGGCAACACTGACCAAAATTGGATTTCTGCCACTCCTGATGGCATAAGCTATTGAAAGCTCCTCGCAATTCAGCCCCTGGCTGCAAAGAATGAGTAGTCGGCCCATCCAATAACAATAACAATAACATAAGACAAAACACGTAGAATTCGACCTCTATCTATGAAA